>NC_133769.1:88824343-88969933 GCF_003597395.2 Chelonoidis abingdonii
ACAGAAACCGGTTTAAAAAGCCCTTTATATCGATATAAAGGGCCTCATTGTGTGGATGGGTGCAGGGTTAAATCAGTTTAACGCTGCTAAATTCGGTTTAAACACGTAGTGTAGACCAGGCCTTTGAAAAAAGAACATGGATCCATTTTAATTTCTGTGAGAGAAAAAAAAACAATGGTCTTTATAAAAGTAATGAATTCCATGTACTTCAGAAGGTCATATAAAAAGCAGCAGGAGGGCAGGATGCTGGGATAAAAGACTGAGCAGATTTACTTCCTAAATTAGAGTGGTTTTTTTTTTTCCTTTCTCTTTTCTATACTCCCTGGGATGCCACAGAATAAGAACATCTTGTACTAGACAAAGGAAATGAAAGAGCATTAAGTACAGGTATACTGCAAACATGGGAGTCAAAATATGTAGGCATTTCTAGAACAAAAGAAAAACATGGAACGTAAGCTCATTTTAAGTGGAAACACACAATTCAATTTTATTGAAAACTTTACATTTTATCCATAGACTAGAACAAGAAACAAATGTACAGGAAAGATGCTGAATGTGATGAAACAGGGAATTCTCAGAAATCAATGCGACTGATTAAAATGGCACATGAATGAACATGGTTGCAGGACTGGGCCCCATACCTGTGTACACTGGTATCTGAATCTGAAGAGACTGGGCTAAATTCATCACTGGTGAAACTTCACTCAAGTCACTGGACTCATAGGAAGCATAAAATTGGCTCATGTCAGGACCTGAAAACTGAAGTCCACACAAATTTGCAGCCCGACAAAGTGATAAAGGGGTACAGGCTGGTTTGTGAGGGAGAAAGCTATCTAATTTGGTTTACTAAATTTAGGGTAATTGGTCACAAAGTCAAACCTTTGAGGCAGGTTAGAAGATGTGTAATTAAAGACAAGTTCAGCTCAGAACAGTATCTAATGATTTAGTGATGAGAGACATTAGAGCTACTGAAAAACTCTGTGGTAAGGACTAAAAGGTCACAACATGGATTGTAAACACTGTTGAGTTTAATAGAAAGGACCATACACGTCCCTTTTCATTTCAGGCTAGACCACGTTATTTGCACTTAGCTGTGAGCAAAGAGCAGAACCCAGCTGCCCCACCCCAAAGGGAACTATGGGAAAGCATAATTCCTCCCAGGCTCCCCTTTTGGTTATAGGGTAGCTGGAAGGAGTAATTTACTCCATCCCCTTTCAGTGTACAGCTCACTCCCCCCAACTTATGCCCAACCGTTCAGTAGGGCAAGGGGTGGTAGAACCGTAGTTCCACCCCTCCCGACCCCTCCCGACCCCAACTTGCTTCTCAGAAGTATCAGGCATAGTCCTCAGAAGACCACAGATTTTCTTTACTGCTTTCAAGCTATGTTAGTTTGCGGTCTGGACTTTCATGGGATCCTGCTTCTAGTTCCCTTCCAGCTGTTCTCACATCCACATCTCACATGCTGATAGCCTCAGTTGGCCAGGAGGTAGAGCAGAAGCATGGGGTATTCATGCTGACTTCAGCTTCTTGTGAATGAGAGGAAGGGCTGAGTCACCTATTTCTTATTTTGGGAAACAATTTCATAGCAAGGAGGAAGAACCCCCTCCCCATCCACAGACCCTAGCCTTACCTAGTTCCCACGGACAGCTTCTCCAGGGCAGGGGAAATGAAGGAATGATGCCATAGAAGCAGCACTTCCTCCTTGCACCTCCCCGCCTGCATCCCCTTTGTTTCTACCCTCTCCACTGGCAGAATGAGGAGGGGACGATTTAGCACTTCATGCAGAAAGATGCTGAAGGCATGTCGGGTAGGACAGCCAGGAGGTTGGAAGTGTAGACATGTATTATATAAATTGAGAAAGATAAGGAGCAGGAAAGAGAAAAAGAAGAGATGGAAGGTTGGAAAGTACAACTAGAATGGGAAGATAGGAACAAATGGGAGGGAGAATGTGCCCTCCACCCTTTTTTTTTTAAAAAAATAACCTATTGAAGGGGGTCATGGAAACCAGAATCCTATGAAAGCTTCTTTTTGAAATCTGCTGGAACAGCTTATGCCAAGGTATGGATTGGACTCCAGGAGACAGGGAGAAAGATTCAGTGCAACATAGTGAATTGGACTCACAATATAGTCTCCTCAAGTCCTCTTTGAAATCTCCCTGAAAATACTAATTTTTCTCCTAATGGGATTTTGAAAAACTTGGACAGTCGATAACCTGTGCATTCAGATAGCCTCCGCCTTGTGCCTTTTCTTTATCATCTTCCTCTCAACCTTCCTCTTGGCTCTCCAGGTCAAAAGGGCACAACTTCCTGACTGCCTCCACAAACGGTCTCCTTTATTTTGTTACAAGTACTTGATGAGGATGAATTTCATCCTGGAGACAATTTAACACTGCAAAACATTTGAAATAAATCTGAACAGAATTTGAGAGCTTTTATAAAGAAAAAAATTACAGGGAAAGTGATTCCTTCACAACACTCACAAACAGGAAACACATGGGGGAGGGGAAGCAACACCTCTCCCCCCCACCCCAAACACCTAAATGTGAATATCAAATGAAATCCAGACCTGTAAAATAGAAAACCTAATTTTTCTGAGAAGAAAACCAGGCTTATTGATAAATTCTCAAAATAAGGAAAACATTTATTTGGAGACAGAGAAGAAAGTCTGATAAGAAACAGAAAATGTGGCACCACATGGCTCTGAAAATCAATATGAGCAAAGCGGAGATTTATAGAAACCAAATATATGCTGATATGACTGAAGAACAAACAACATAAAAGCTAATAGAAGAAAATGTCTGCACCATTGGTGAAAGAAAACCAGAGAGAGTACTTTACAGTTTCAAAGGCAATAAATTGATCTTTCTTAAGAATTTCTCTATATATATTCTTACCTTGATGAGGCCATTGTATAATACTTTTTTTAAGTGATCATTTTGTTACTGAAATATGTCTTTTTTATCACATGTTCAGGCTACTTTGAAGTTCCTGGATAAGCCACCATAAATATATATATATATATATATACACATATACTCTAGCAGAGTGTCTGAGCAGAGTTGAAAAATATATAAATGAGTTCCTTAGGATAAGATTTTTCCTAATGGGACCAATGTTAAAGTCAATTAAATTAATTGATCTATTTTCACAAACACCCCCAAATATTTTTTGACACTGTTATCAGTGTTCCAAGGAAGAACACAACTAAAACAATGCTTGAAAAACATAGCTGGAAAAACACTGAGTCGGGGGTGTGCTCAATTGCCTGTAGTGCAGTTGAATACACAGTACAAACAGTTATGATCTCTGCTTCCAACTGTAATCAAACTAATCCTTAAACTCCATGAATGCTGATAATGTCCAAAGCACAGTTTCATCACCCCCCGGCCCCCCACCAAAAAGAGGAAAAAACTATAAAGGTAAGTGTGGTTAGAAAGAAGGCCTTCACTTGCTACCTGCTTTTTCCAACACAGTTTTGGGATATGCAAGATGTTGTAGGTGCAAATTTGAGTTCTTGACTCTGCACTGGTCATGAAGTGCAGGATGTTGGCTGCCAAAATGTTGGGACTTTGATTAGACGTACAATTAAGTTTTTTCGCAGAGTTTCATGGGTACCCTAAAAAAGCTCTGAGTACAGTAGAACCTCAGAGTTACAAACACCTCGGGAATGGAGGTTGTTCGTAACTCTGAAATGTTCATAACTCTGAACAAAACATTATCGTGGTTCTTTCAATGTTTACAGCTGAACATTGACTTAATATAGCTTTGAAACTTTACTTTGCAGAAGAAAAATGCTGCTTTTAACCATCTTCATTTAAACGAAACAAGCGCAGAAAAGATTTCCTTACCTTGTCAAATCTTTTTTTTTAAACTTTCCCTTTATATTTTTTTAGTAGTTTACATTTAACATAGAACTGTACTGCATTTGCTATTTTCTTTTTTGTTTCTGCTGCCTGATTGCATGCATCCAGTTCCAAATGAGGTGTGTGGCTGACTGATTAGTTTGTAACTCTGGTGTTCATAACTCTGAGGTTCTACTGTACTTCAATTAGGTTTTAACCTCAAAGCCCATTTGGAACCATTTAAGCAATTATTGTTGTCTAAGAAATAAGCACATATGGAATTAAGTAGTTCAGACATAAATTAAGATCCCTTTGTTTCCTTCCTCTATCCCATTTTTACAGGACGTGCACTTTGCCTAGCAGCTCTTCAAAGCAGAACTTTCCTTTCACACCACGTAGGTGGGATTTTGATAGAAGTTTTCCTTGCTTTTTTGAGCCTTGATATTTTCCCCAATCAGTTCTCCCCTCCCTTATGACAAATACACTTGACACCTCACTCCCTAGAGGATGGACAAATGACTCCTTTGCCATAACTCTTGCACAAATCACCTGGCTGGCATGTAAGTGCTGTGGAGTACCAAGGACTGTACCTTACCATTGGAGATTAATCTCCCTTTTCTAAGCAATTTAATTGAGAAGCTTGAAAGTAAAATACCAGCTGCCAGTGTTTTTGGTCTGTCTCAATCAGGATTCAGGCTAGACCATAGTATAGAAACAGCACTTACTGCTCTGGTGGATGGTCTCCTCCTAAACTCAGAGAACAGAAGGACATCCCTACTCGTCTTGCTGAGTCACTCTGTAGCGTTTGATTCCACTGAATGACAGATACTATTTTCATAGCTTCAAGAAGCTGGGAATGTCCTGATATGGATCAGGTTCTTCTTCTTCGAGTAATGCCCCATGCTCCAGTTTTGGTGCCATGTGTCTTTTGAGCCCTTGATCAGACATTTCTAGCGAGTTGCATCTATTCAGCCAGGGCATGAGGAGCCAGTCCTATGCCTCCTCATGGCAGACACCACAGCGATATGAAGTGAACAGGAGAACTGCCCTCAATTCCTTCTCTACCACCTCGCCCTGAGATGGAACCCAAGCATGTTTGCCTAGTGCCTACGCAGCATTCAGTTTTTAATGTGGTTACAGGGTCGGTTCCAGGCACCAGCAAGCCAAACTCGTGCCTGGGGCGGCAAGCCACAGGGGGGCGCTCTGCCGGTCGCCGCTAGGGCAGCAGGCAGGTTGCCTTCGGCGGCATGCCTGTGGAGGGTCTACTGGTCCCGCGGCTTCGGCAGACCTCTCGCAGGTGTGCCACCGAATCTGCGGGACCGGAGACCTCCCGCAGGCAAGTCGCCGAAGGCAGCCTGCCTGCCATGCTTGGGGCGGCAAAATACCTAGAGCTGCCCCTGTGTGGTTAGGTTTTATAGTTGTCAGTTAGTGTTTAGTATAGTTTGTTAATTTTAGGTGAGAGGATTGTTTTCCCTCTCTCTTCCTTCCGGGAGACTTGTTTCCTGGCAGAGCGTGCCTGGCTGGCCAGGCTTCAAATGCTGCTGCTCTTGCCGGGAGGGTATACTGGTAAGTCACAAGCGCTCCAAATGTGTCCCGTCGCCTGGGGAAGTTCCATGTCTCCCAGATGTGTTCCTTCTGTTTGGCCCTTAAATCCAGGGCAAGGAACAACAGGGAGACAAAGCACAGACTGTTAAGCCATGAAACGCTTCCTGCAACTATCCTCTGAGACACCCCGCACCCAGTATATCTGTACTTGGACAGATCCAGCTCCCCATCAGCCTCGGGCATGCTTCCCCTAAGAAAAGGAAGTCTTTGGAGCCTGCTGGGAGGCTTCCACAAAGAGGAGCACAGACTCTCATTCTAAGGAGCCAGCTACAAAATATACCAGGTTCCCATCAAGGTCTTCAGTCTCTGAGGGTACCATTGAGGCCAAGGACTCAAATACTCAAATCTCAGATGCCGGCAGGCCTGTGAAACCCTGGAGCTCCAAGGACAGGAAGCACAGATCTGATGGAGCATTAGTACCTTCTACCAGTAAGGAGGGCAAGCACAAGATACCATGAAGTTCAGCCCTGTCATCAGTACCAAAGCATTTTACTCAGCCATTGGTGCCGTCACATTAACCCAGCCACCAGTACCAATGCAAGCAGCTTAGCTGGGAGTACCTGTGCAAGTGGTACCCTGGGCACTGAGCAAGCAACAGCACCTGACATCTACAGGGCCTGCAGTATGCCCATCGTCATCATGGAGACCTTGGCTGTGGCGTTGGTACTGGGGTCGTTTTCGGTACTGCAGGAATTCCGATACTCAAGGGACCTTTCAGTGTTGGATGAACCAGAATTACCATTATTGATGGGTACTGAGTGTCTCTTGGTACCGAAACCTCAGTCTCTGAGCGGTCATCCCATGGCACAGACTCTCCTTCATCTTCAAAGGCAGCCCCCGCACATGGAAGGATGTTGAGGAAGAGCAAGAGGATTACCAGCTGTCTTGATTTTATACTTCAGCAATCCACCTTCACGGAGGGAGGACCTTGCAGGCCACCAAGGATGGTGGAACCAGCCTTACATGCCTCCCCCTTTCTTATGGATCCCCACAATGGCCATATTGGGACATGTGGGCTGCCTTTTGGCAGCAATTTAACAGATCACTGGTACCACCCCTCAAGGAGACCAAGGTTATACATCCTCCCCCTACCCATCCACCACCACAGGAGATGTTTGAAAAGCAGGAGGCTAGAGTAGATGAAGAAAGCACCCCTGAGACTCCCATTTCATCATTGTTTCCAGATGAGGCGGTTATTTCTCCACCACTACAGGCAGTTTCTGGACCTCATTAGAAGGGTAGCAGACACTTGGCAGATTCTTCTGGAGGAGGTCAAGGATCCTCAGCACATGCTGCTTAATATCTTACAGTCCACAACACCCTCCATCCTGCTCCTTTGTGATCACTCACATACGGCTTTGCTTCTGTTGCTTCCAGGATTGGCTATGAACAATTTACTTTCCAAGCAGGGACATCTTTGACAGGCAGGTGATAGTCCCCTTGCACATAAAGAACTCCCCAAACTGGTAGAAGGATCAACTCAATGTTAGTGCAGGCATCCCTTTCTGTTGCCCAAAGCCATCAATGACTCTAACAACCGACACATGCATGTTAGGATGAACAGCCCACCTCAACACCCTCACAGTTCAGGCCAGATGGAGAGCCCACAAAGCCAGTTTCTACTTCAATCAGTTGGAGCTCAGGGCAGTTAGGAATGCTTGCAGTCACTTCCTGACTGTCACCAGGAGCAACAACATCAGGGTCATGATGGACAAAGTGTCCTGCATGTTCTACATCAACAAGCAGGGAAGAGCAAGATTTCCCTCATTGTGAATAAAAGCCATAAAGCTCTGGAGCTGGAGTATAGCTCACCATATCCAGATTTCAGCAGTCCACCTCCCAGGCATCTAGACCACAACCAAGGCCCTCAGCAGACATTTCTCCAACAACAATGAATGGGAGTTACTCGCTCAGGTTCTCCACAGAATTTTCCATAGATGGGGATTGCCAGAGATTGATCTTTTTACCACCTCTGAGAACAGGAAGTGTTCTTGCTTCTGTTCAAGGGGGGATCTGGGTCACTAATCCCTGGGGGATGCAGTCCTGCTACTATAGAACAAGAGTTTCTTCTATGCTTTTCCCCAAATGACCCTAATTCTAAGGGTGCAGAACAAGATCAGGCAGGACAAATCCAGACTTATCCTCATAGTACCTATCTGGTCAAGACAAGCTTGGGAACCTTACCTGCTTCAACTCTGTGGCCAACCATAGATCAAGCTCCTGACCATTCTTCATCTCCTGTCTCAGGATGGGGATCACACATTTCACTCCACCCTAGGGGCACCTCAGGGCATGGATCCTAAATGATTCTGAGGAATATAGACTTCCTGCTCTACAGATGTGCAGCAGGTGTTATTAAAGAGCAGGAAAACATCAACTCGCACTACTTACTGCAGAAATGGAAGAGATTCACGCATTGGTACAGTCATTGCTACCTCTGGTCTGAATTGATTCCCCTTTCCCTCACCCTAGATTATCTGCTGTATCTGAAGACATCTGGGTTATCCATCAGTACAGTCAAGGTCAGGAGCGGCGCCAGGGTTTCTGATGCCCTAGGCGGATGGCCGTTTCGCCACCCCCCCCAGCTCTGGTGGAGCTGCCGCAGTCGTGCCGGCGGGCGGTCCGCTGGCCTAAAGGCTCCGGTGGACCTGCCGCCGGCATGACAGCTGTAGGTCCGCTGGAGCCTTTAGACCAGCACACCGTCCGCCGGCACAACTGCGGCAGCTCCACCGGAGCCACCACAGCAGCGGACCATCTGCTGGCATGACTGCGGTAGGTCCCCCGGAGCCGCGTGCTGCCCCCCCCAGCAAAATGCCGCCCCCCCAAAATTCTGGCACCCTAGGCCATTGCCTAGGTCGCCAAAATGGTAGCACCGGCCCTGGTCAAGGTACACCTGGCTGCCATAACAGCCTTTCATTCCTCAGGTGATGGATTCTCCGTTTTTGCTCACCTGGTATCATCTAGATTTATTAAGGGTCTGGGAAATCTCTTCCATCCCATTAGACCCCTCACTACATCTTGAGACCTCAGCTTGGTCTTCAACTGCCTTATGAGACCTCCATTTGAACCAAGGGCAACCTGCTCTCTACTTCATTTATTTATGCTGTCTTAGTTGCCATAATATTGGCCCATAGGGTCAGGGAGATTGGAGCCTTGATGCCAGATCCCCACTTTTACAATGGTCTTTAATGTTAAAGTCTCTTTACTTCCACATTCTAAGTTCCTACTGAAGATTTTCAGAGTTTCACCTTAACCAAGCTGTCCATCTACCAGTATTTTTTCCAAAATCTCTTAGTTCTCAGCTGGAATCCTATTTCCATATCCTGGACATTAGAAGGGCCTTGGCCTACTATCTGGATAGAACTACACATTTTAGGAAATCACCTAGACACTTCATCTCTGACACTGATAGACGTAAGGAGCCTTCTATCTCTGCTCCTCCTCCTCATTCTGGGGATACTGCTTAGAAGTCACCTGAAGTAGAGCACCCATAGGACACTACTCAAAGAAGAAGGAAATATTACTCACCATGGGCAGTATATAGTTCTTTAGGATGTGTGACCCCCATGGCTGCTCCACTACCCATTCCTCTCTGCTTTGGTTGCTCCCTAGGACATGCCTTAGTAGAGAA
The DNA here is from genome assembly GCF_003597395.2 of Chelonoidis abingdonii. NCBI lineage: Eukaryota > Metazoa > Chordata > Testudines > Testudinidae > Chelonoidis > Chelonoidis abingdonii. The sequence goes on from NC_133769.1 coordinate 88,833,421, forward strand.
GGCACTGAGGGCATTTCACCCATGAACCCCTATATAGCCTCAGTTTGTGCCATGAGGAGGAACAGGGTGCATGCATGGACCTAACAGACACTGCTAGCTAGAACTCTCTGATCAAGAGCTAAAGAGGCGCATGCTCACCTGAAGTGGAGCACCCATATACACACACATTTCAAAGAACTACAGTTACTGCACAAGGTAAGTAACATTTCCTTCCTCTCAGACAAAACTCACAGGATCATCATGAGCAACAATTCATCTGCCTTCAGAGCACTCACTCAAAAGGCTCATTCTTGCCTGTACTATTCAACACCTATGTGAAACTTTTGGAAGAGTAGGTGAAACAGCACAGGTTGAAGAGCCAATAGTACACAGATGGTACCCAACTCTACATCTTCAAGCTTCCTCAATACTTAGCCAAAATCAGTCCCCGGATGAAGAGCAGCTGATTAAAGATGAATCCAGTCAAGATGGAGGTGAAGCTGATAGAAGGAAAGAAATACATCTAAGAACTTGCCTCCTCTATAACATCCCACATTAGCAAGGGCATCTGCCCACGGATCAATAAATTAGTCTTCAGACAGGAGTCCTTTTGTCTCTCCACAACCCTAACCTCCCTTGACAGCTATGTTCACTGGACCAATGAATCTGTCAGTTAATAGAGGGAAGTTCATGAGAATGGGAGACAAATATTACGGGAACCAGATACAACTTATGGATCTCTGTCCCACAAGAGATATGAGAATGAGGTGACCTCACAGCATTTAGAACTAAATGTAAAACTTATCTCTTTTGACATGTCTTTCCCTCAATAAAGTCTTCACATACACATATTTTTTTTTTAAAAAAAAACTAATCTAATCAAGCTGTTAGTTAATTTATATTTCTTGGGAAAAGAAATAATTGTTTGAAGCTTTTAACAAAAAGCTCAGTCAAAACTAGATTGAGCCAGACAACTTGATCAGTGAAAATGTGGTCTCTGAGCTGGGCTGGTAAACCTTAGAGAGATGGCTACTAATAAACATTAAAACATTGTATCCTCAATAGTCAATAGCCTAGAGGGAGCTGGGAGTCCAAATCTTATTGTGTGTAATAGGTACAGTAACTGAAGAAAGTTGGAAAGTGGGGGTAGCTGCCTTGGATTGGGGAGGCTTGCCTGGGCATGCTGTGAGGGAGCTCTGTGGACACAGAAGAAGAGATGGTACTGGGAGGTACAGTAAAAGAAGCTATCAGTCTGACCTGCAAGTGGTCAGAGAGAGGATTGTTTTCAAAGCATGGAAATATTCCTTTTCTCCTTCAACTTCTGTAACTAAACTGAGAGTGCCTTATCTAATTTAGCTTACGGGAGGTGTCAGTCTAAAGCGGTTAAACACACCTTGTCTTTCAACTCCGTTTTTACTCTGTTTTTAATAAATCTTGTTTTTGTTTTGATTACTGTCATATGGGTAATTTTATACAGAGGTTCCCAAGGAGAAAAAAATTATGTAACCTTTAAGGAGAGGTACTGAAGAGTAAAATGTTGCTGGAAGCTACATCCCCTTCTCAGTCTCAGACAAAGGGTCTGGACTGAGGTGTCCACTCCCTGAGAGTTGTGTTTCTATCAGGCTATGGCAGGAGAACACAGCTGGAAGAAGCTGGAAGATCAAAGACGAAACAAGCGTAAAAGGTGGTGTGAGCCACAGATGGTTATTGTATTCTATATTATATTAATTGACGATATTGGAGCCCGTAGCATTTCACAATCTCCTTGTAGTGGGGCAGATTGCCCCACTCCTTGGGAGAGTGGGCTGGGGCAGGCCAGGGAGCCTGCGCAGCCCGGGATCCAATCAGAGAAGGGCTTATAGGGAGCCAATCAGGGCCCAGATTGCAGACAGCCAATCAGGGCCAGGCTCAGGGGTATCTAAAGGCTGCCCAGAGCAGGAGCAGTCAGTCTGTCCTAGGCCTTTGAAGGGAGAAGGTCAGTCTCCAAGGGGGAGACTAGCGCAGTGCTGGGCAGGCTCAAGGAGGCTAGAAAGTTCTAGCCCCTAGCCGCCAGGCTGCAGGCCTTGAAAGAAAGGGCCTAGTGGGTGCAAGGGGCCGTAGAGGAAGCGGCCCAGGGAAACAGACGGAGGAGGAAAAGGAGGAGGACAGCAAGGCTAACGCCAGAGGGTCCCTGGGTTGGGACCCAGAGTAGAGGGCGGGCCTGGGTCCCACCCCCACCCCCGCCTCCTGGCAGTACATCCAGCCACAAGCTGTAGAGACCACGCCAGATCCCTGCCAAGAGGGATTAGACTTGGAGGGCGGGTGGTTGCTTATGAAGGCTGGAATGTGAGACTGCTGACGATCGATCCCCGGAAGGGGATGCAGACAGACTGAGGGGCACTGCCGGAGGGCAGTGGCCTCGAAGAGGATGCCGCCGAGCAGGGAGCAACGTGGGTCCAGAGACGCCGACCAAGGGCAGGATAACGGACAGGACACCACCAGGAGGGGGCGCTCCACTGGAAATGAGCTAATTCCCAGAAGTGACCAGCAGGAGGCTCCAGGTGGTGAGTCCCGACCTGTTACACTCCTCAAGTAGCCTAGCGGACATATATCAAACAAAAGAGGAGACAGGATACCTCTCTGGAAATCTGCAGAAAAAAGTACTTTGTGTCTCTTCTGTTAAGAATGGTGAGCCAATATTTTACTGTTATCACAGAATTTTTCTTGTAGCATTTATAGATAAAGGGTCCAATCATGTTCTTAATTACCGAGCCTTGTGTAAATACAGAATAATTCCAATACCTTCAGTTAGGGTGACCAGGTGGGATGAAGAAAATATTGGGACATATGTGGGGGTGAGGAGGGAAGTCCCGCCAGTGGAGCAAAAAAAAACATGGAGTCCCGGAGTCCTGCTGGCAGAGAGAAAAAAAACAAAAAACAAACCAACCCCGGAGTCCTGTTGGCAGAGAGAAAAAAATAAAATAAAAATTAAAAAGCGGAGTCCCGTCAGCGGAACAAAACAAAACAGAACAGAACAGAACAAAAACAGGAGTGCGAAATATTGGGACAAATTGCGTCCTGACCTAACACCGATCGGGACGCGGGACAAATGCCTAAAAATCGGGAGAGTCTGGATTTTATCGGGATGTCTGGTCACTCTACCTTCAGCGCAGGTTTACACCAGTGCAAGGCTGAATAGAATTTGGCCTCAAACCCATTAGTCACAATCATAGAACTCTTTGATACGATTATAAATGTTTATTTCATGTTCAAAAATCCAGTTCTTTATTCAGTAGTTATGATCTTGTGATTAACTTTGCAAAACAACATCCTAACCAATTTTACAATTTCATAGCATAAAGCTTTCTTCAGAATTGGATTTTTTTCAAGCACTAGTGTTTGAAACGTTATCGTCTTACTAAATCTTAGTAATATTCTTTTTCTACAGCGCAGGCATTAAGAGACTCATTTGTCATAAGAAGAAAAGTCAAGTGACAAGGTGAATGTGAATATAATAAACATAAAATTGCAATATGTTTATTAATCAGACAAATGTTAAAGTTTTATATAGCAATTTCTGTTGGTTACATCATTGTTTTTGTTCTTCATGTTATTTCATTCCTTATGCATATGTTTATTTTATTTGTTAAAGTATAAAAGAAAATAAATATATACATAAAATGTATATATTAACCAAAAAAGTGAAGGGGAAAATCAAAGATTGATGATCTTTACAGAGGCAAAGAGTAAATTTTGACTCGATAACATTCACTTATTTAGGGATGTTCCTTTGACCCATATTAATTTAAAGACAGTTTTCAAAACATCTTACTAAGAAAGATTTTGCTATAAGTGTCAGTGAATCATTTAAAATATTACTCATTTTTTAAGTTGCCCTCCTTTAAATGATTTCAGCTTGCCAGCTCTGTAGATCCTCTATTATTTTGCACATATAAACTTCTTTTTTAAATGGATTATCAGTTTGCCTTTTGGTTTCAAACCCCTCTGGCAACAAATGAATACTCTTCAGCAAGGATTATGTTTGTACTTATTGCTATTGCAGGGCAAGTTCTGCTAAATGAACTAAATGAGAAACCTATAGAGATCTCAGCAGGGCTATAAAATAAAGTTTTTGATGGATAGCGGTACAGTAAAATGGTAAAAACGTGCACTGACTTTTTAGGACCATGCACATAGAATATTGACTAACATCTAAAAGTTTCTTGCATTTTTAATGATAAATTTTGACTTTTAAAATTTAAGGCACTGGATCTCAAATCAAAGTTCTTTTCTAACATTCTTGTTTATTACTGAAATCAAGAAACTTATCTTATGTAATTGCAACAAGGATGTAGACAGAGTCGGTTTGACTGACAAATGAAAAGTGGGAGTTAATGAATATTGCTCTGGTGTTAGACAGGTAAAGGACTCCCCCCTTCCTGTTAATTCAGTTAAAACAATGAAGAGAAAAACCCAACCCACCCTTGTCTTGTTTGGCTTAGACATGAACTTTTGATAAGACTCTGGTAAACAAGCAACTTTTTAGTAGGTTTTAGCCACCTTTGGCTGAGAAAGTAGTATGTTAAAAAATGTAGAATTGATGCCTTAGATATCAGATCAATGGGTCATTGCAAATGCAGTCAGTTTAATCTATTGCAGATTACAGAAAATGACTGAGATAAAGAATAATAGAACATTTTAACATGAACATTATATTTTTCATGTTTCTTCATGGAAAGGATATCCCTGCAGGAAGGAGAAAGGTGGAGTACAGCCCATGTAGCATTTCTTGTACTGCATTGTACAAACCTTTGTAGGGACACAGGAACAGGATACGGAAGTTTCTACAGGAAAACGGAGAAAAGTTCAAACATAAACAGCATCCAAAAAAATTTACCAACAGTTTATTAAATTTCCTTTTTCTCTTTAAATGTTCTAGTACCCTTACACTGCGATGTCATGTAATATGAGTTTGTGTTGATACATCTCTGTAATCTCTGTTCTGTTATATACGCAAAATAATTTAAAAAAATAAATTATGCAGGTTACATTAAATACAGTCATTTAAAATTAAAGCACTTATCCTTTTGCATAATATTCTCATTTTAATGAAATAACCAAGGGTCAAAACAGCAGATATGTAGATTATGCACTAAATATATGCTATTATGTACAGTATGTTAGAGGAAATGGCTAAATTTCCACGATACAAACAAAATTATGCCCTTTGAACATTTCCACCATAACTGCTTAGGGGCCTGATCCAAAACCAATTGAAGAAAATAGAAGTCTTTCCATTAACTTCAGTGGGCTTTGTATAAAGTACTAAAGCTTTGATTCAGCAAAATATTTAAGCATGTGCTTAAGTCTGCCCCTCTTCAGCAAAGCAGCTAAGTATATACTTAACTTTAAAGCATATTCTTGAGTGCTTTGATGAACAGGGATATACTTAAGATTATGCTTGTGTTTTGCTGAATTGGATCCTGAATTTGCAAACTCGTTATTAAGAAAGTTTCTTATATAATACTTTGTTGACTATAATTGAAATGTGGCATTTCTTGAGCATACCTGGGTAATGCTCAGCAACTAAATGTCAAGATAATATTTATGTAGCCATAATTCTGGATGCATATTGGTTATCTCTTATGATCATGACTGTATCCAGGGTATGAAGAAAGCACAACAAAAACTCAAACATATTTATCAAGTTTTCACTTTATATACATTTAGGGTACATGTAGGGAAGGTGTCTTGAGAGAGTATACACAATGATGCTCAGTGGTTGATGCTAGATTGGTACTGTCTTTTGGAATAGGATCAGGTTCAGGCTGCAGGCTTATATCTGCTGAATATTTAGAAGGATCAAATTAACATCATGTTTAAATAAATCAGATGTAGGTACATCTGTACTGTAAGTAGGAAAAATGGATGATGTTCTTATATTTATTTTTAAATAGACAGCAAAATAATCTTTGAATTAAACTTCCCTCCCAGATGGCCTAAGAGGAACATTTTAGTTACATTTAAAGGCAGAATATGAGGCATAACAGGCATCCCTTCAAACCGTGAAGAAAGTACATTGCACTAAGTTAGAGAAATGTGTGTATAATGCCAAAAAATTGAGGTGGATCCAACTGTTTACCTCTCTAAATAAAAAACGAAACAAAACACCTCCCTAAAGAACTGATTTTTTTTTAGTGTACTAAGAGCAGCTATGACATATTTATGCTGATCTCCATCATTCCCCTGAAGGAGCACAAGAGGCATTTGATCAGTAATCTATACTGACTAACAATTGATTTATCTGAAAACTTTAAAGTTTGACTGATAAAGCCTAAGTAGTTTGGAACTACTTTAGGACCAGCTCTAGCAGATAAGATCAACTGACATACTTTAGTTAACAATTCCATGGTTTAAACATGTGGCAAAGAGGGGTCCTTGATTCTGGAATGTCCTTCTCAACTGGATCAACCAGAGCCCAGATTTGGGGACCTTCAGAACACTCTGAACATTTGTTTTCTCATCTGTCTTCTGTATAGAGTGTGTATTATGGAGAATGAGAATGGGTAATAGCTTGTTTTCTTGTATTGATGGACTTTAAAAAAAAAAAAGGTTTATTATTTAAATGCTATGTTTCCTAACGCTTATCCATTACCAAGAGCACAGATGGGCACTTTTATCAATATAAATAAAATAAATTAATAAATTAAATATATTAGAAGAGAAAGACGTACAATCACTCAGAGGCAATTGCAAAGTGTTAGGGAGAAAATGGGTGTCAAAGTGAAATGTCTTTCAGGCTAGAAAATATACAAATCTAACTACACATGTTAGCATACTTTTGCACAATTTAATCCAACTACAAAACATCTTGGAATCTATGCTTGGTTGAAATGGAGAGGTAGTGTTCCTTTTACATAGAAGCATCTGAAAACAGCAAAAGGAGATTAGAGAGACAAGGTAGATGATAAATAAAATAATTCATGCTGTGCTTGTGAAATGATTCTATGACCTACTTTCATAACCTATGTCAAACCTTGCTAAATACTTTGGTCAGTACGTGGAATGTTTAAAGTGTATCAACAGGCACATAGGCCTCTGTACAGGCAAATATACCTATGTACCCCACGTCTGCAAACCCCTGGAAAATATGCTGTGTCAGTGTGGTCTGATATGACGTAAATAATGGTATATATATGTACTAACTGCTATGCTTCGGGGTGTCACTCCTCTGGCATTAGTCGGGGAGGACACCCGCTCAGCTGAACGCTCAATAAAGATCTGTATAAAACTCAGCCTTGTTCTCTGTGCCTCCTTGGAGTAATTGACTGGCTCCGGGGAGAACGAGCCCATTTGGCTAACAAACTGGCGACTCCACCTGGACCCCCCCTGTAGAGGGCGCTAACGCTACCGGGGGCTAGTGAGCTGGTACTGAGAGAAGTGGCCACCTCGAGCTGATTGTGCGGCTCATGCTCTTGGACCACCTCTGCATATCCAGGCGGCGGTGTCCTCTTTAGAGAAGGTCCCAAAGGACACAGAGGCATTGAGTTTACCTTTTTCCAGGTCCTCAGAGCCAGACGCGGCCACTCCGGGTGGTAAGTGCGTTTACCTCTAGGGTTTGAGGATGAATGCCCCCGAAGTGTGGGTTGGATAATGGAACTTGGTGGGCAGCCTGTATACAGGAAGGTATATGGATAGTAACTTTAGTGTAAGTCTGTGAATGCTGTATGTGTTGTATGGACTAGTGTAAGTCTGTGCATGTTATATGTGTTGTAAGGATCCGGATTTATGGTTGGTATGCATACTAAGTGGGATTCAACTAGTCTATGGGTTATTCACTTGTTCAGCTTTATACTGTTCGTAGGAATGCTTGTATTTCTTCTTTTTAGTCTATATCAAAGATTGAATATATAATAAGGTTTTGTTTGAAGTGTGAGGGAATAGGGAAGGCGTAGGCTGACTCCAGCCGCCCCAAGACTCCTGCAAGGGGAAATCCGATGACCAGGATATCTTGATTGCAAGGGGGGTCAGCCGACCGTCTGAAGCTTCCCACCTCTGGTATAAGTTAACTTTGTGTGTGTGCTTAGAAGTATATGATGATAAGGGGTCCACACAAAGTTTTTATGCAGGGACACTCTTAGGTTGTATGTTAGATAACTGGAAGGCGTTTAGACGCCAGGCAGACTATGGTGTAGTATTATGTAAGGACGATCTTATAAAATTCTGTACAATTGAATGGCCAACGTTTGGAGTAGGCTGGCCAGATGGGGGTACATTGAAGTTAGACATAGTACAAGCCGTGCATGGCATTGTGACCTGAGACGGACATTGGGACCAGTATCCGTATATTGATATTTGGCAGGATCTGGTGTCAAATTTCCCTCCGTGGTTACAAAAGTGCAGACAAAACACCATCCAAATGCTGATGGTCCGTGTCCCGATTAAAAACCCCAGTACCCCTGTTAAAAAGCCATGCCCGCCTCCTGTAATCCCACAAACCCCGGACTACGTGCTTCCCTCTCCCCTGGCCGCTCCATCGTACCCCAGCCTGAGGGACCTAGATAGGAGGGAAAGGGAAGGTACAGACTGCCCTCCGCCTGTAAAGGCGAAGGAGGCAAGTCCAGAACAGACGTTAATCCCTGTCCCAACGGAGGACGGTGTGTTTCAATTTACAAGGAGTCGCACTAGTGGCACCCAGGAAAGCACACTGCATGAGATGCCCCTACGCGAAACAATAGGGCAAGATGGCGAACGTACTGTGATATATGTTCCGTTCACAACAAGTGATTTGTATAACTGGAAACAGCAGAATCCCCCATTTTCCGAGGATCCGGCCCCCCTGATGGCAATTTTTGAAATGTTGATAACAGCGCATAACCCAACATGGGGAGATATGCAAGTTGCATTGAATGTTTTATTAACAGCTGACGAAAAACGTATGGTTTTGTCAAAGGCCCGTGAGTGGGTGACACAGACATATGCACATGCAGGTTCAGTGACTGACCTATTGCCTGAAAAGGACCTGCACTGTTCGCATAATAAGGTGGGGATCCAGGAGCATCAGAGATACGCCACTGCTATAGTACAGGGTATGAAGCGATGCATTCGAAAAACTCCTAATTGGGCCAAATTATACAATATAAGACAAGAAAGAAAGGAAAATCCAGCAGCCTTTTATGAGCACCTGTGTGAAACCTGTAGAAGGTATACTGACTTAGACCCGGGAGATCAAAATGGGAAACTGATATTAATCCCTCTCTTCATCGGCCAATCCTATGATGATATTAGAAAGAAATTGCAAAAGGTGGAGGGAGCATCAGGAAAGAATATAGAGGAACTGTTGGAAATTGCCTTAAAGGTGTATGATAGACGTGATGAGGAAGACCGGAACAAGGGAGCACGGGCCCTTGCAATGGCTTTAAGAAAGGGAAACGAAGAGAGTGAAAAGCAGAGGAGAGTGAGTGAGTGTGTATATACAGGGGACAGAGGGAAAACGCGGGGTCCCCACTTAGGACGAAACCAGTGCGCCCTCTGCAGACAGGAAGGACATTGGAAGAATGAGTGTCCCAACAGGAGCATGGTAAGACAGGGACGTAGGACTGAGACTATACCACCCCCAATTCTTTATAATACAGGGGGATCGGATAACGAATCCCCCCAATGAGGGGGCCGAGGGACCCAGCGGCCCCTCTTAGCAGCGCAAGCTGCTAGACTGGATCCCACGGTACAAATTAAGGTAGGGGACCGCCGAGTTGAAGCCTTGATTGATACCAGGGCTGCCCTGAGTTTACTCCTCCTTAAGACAGCACCGCCAGGCAGAGCCCCGGGACATGCTATTGTCCAAGGGATTGAAGGACAAAATGTAGTATTAGCAAAAACCCTTCCCCTTTTAGTAAAAGTGGGGGACCATCAGGTCTCCCACCAGTTTGTTTGTCACCCGTCATGCCCCATTGCATTGCTGGGACGAGATATCCTCACCAAGCTGCAGGCGGAGATCTCATTCCGCAATGGGAATATTGAAGTACGGCTACCTAAACAACAGGCCTCGAACTACATAATGGCTCTGATGAGTGCTGGAACCTTTTATTCCAACTGCCAGGATACACAAGAGGATTTAATGCTAAGGGTTGACCCCGAGGTTTGGGCAGAGACAGGGGGCGTTGCCCGAGCTCGGAATGCTTCCCCAGTACGAATTAAGCTTAAAGAAGGAAGCAGCCCGGTTCGCGTCCGACAATACCCTCTAAAATAAGCAACACAAATTGGGCTAAAACCCTTAATTCTAAAGTTTCAATGGTGTGGATGGCTTAGGGAAGGTATGTCCCCGTACAATACTCCAATAATAGGGATACCCAAACCTGATGGACAGTACCTTCTAGTACAGGACCTGAGACAAGTGAACAAACACATCGAGGCCCCCTATCCAGTTGTCCCGAACCCCCATACTATTCTGGGCCAGGTTCCCAAACATCATGGTTGGTTTTCTGTTATAGATTTGAAAGATGCCTTCTTTTCCAAACCCTTGACTCTGAATCTCAAAAACTGTTTGCTTTTGAATGGGAAGATCCGGACACGCACTATAAGGCTCAGTATCTGTGGACTGTTATTCCACAGGGACTGACCTGTGCCTCCGAGATTTTTGGCAGCCAGCTAAAGAGAGACCTTGCCCCATTCCTGGCTAGACATCCCTCCTGTAACATAGTTCAGTACTGTGACGATTTGCTGTTAAGTACTGAAACAGAGGCAGCCTGTAAGGAGCAAACTGTGGAGCTCCTTAATTATCTTGGCAAACAGGGATATAAAGTTTCCAAAGGCAAGATCCAATTGGTTAAACAGCAGGTCACCTTTCTTGGGTATCAGCTGATGCAGGGAAGTCGTAGCTTAGGTAAAGAACGGATTCGGGCTATACGCGATAGTCCCCAACCGCGAAATCCACGTGAACTTAGGGCTTTCTTGGGCCTGGCTGGATTTTGTCGGCTCAGGATAATAGTCCATGGCGACTCTGTTCTTCTGGAGTAGGTGTTCTTTGTCTTAATCGAACAAGACAGGAAGGAGTGCACGTAGGAGAAAGTAAGTGTGAATGGACTTTGTCCCCGGGATTTGATTGTTGGGATGCCGATTGTTTACCATACGATTGTTCTAAATATCAGGGGCGATGGAACCACACCCATGTAAGGCTGACTAATGATAGCTGGGTGGCCTGTTCCTACCGGCTTTATGAACTTTATCATGGGGACGGTTGCAAAGCAGTACAACAGGACGAATTCTTTAATGACTTCCTCTTTTTAAGTTGCCAACGCGATAATACCACTAGCAAGAACCATGTAATACGGTTCTATCGATGGGCATGGCAACACGATAATGGGACCCGAACAAACCACTTTAAGCAATTTTGGTCCAGTACCAATCAACCAAAGTGGGGCTGTAATTGTGTATGGAAGGCGGGAGCAGGGGCATGGAAATGTGAGCATTGCAATTCCACCAGTGAAACAGTTATTTTGCCCGGGCTTATGGGGGGACCTTTAGGGCCCGGTGATCATTTATATTTTGAACAACCACGATATACACAAACACATAGCTTCTGGGCTCTGTCACCTGGAAGAGATTCTGACCCCTGGGATGGACCCTTTGCTAATGGGACATGGGCCCTAAAAGGCCATTACTGGATTTGTGGACAATATGCTTATCGACGACTACCGCCAAATTGGTCCGGAATATGTTATGTAGGATATATTAGACCCCTATTTTTCTTACTACCTCTCCTACAGGGAAATACCTTAGGAATTAAAGTATATGATGACCTCATAAGGGAAAAGCAGTATCTTGATTCTACTTTGACCTCCGGAAGCTCCCAAAAATGGGGAACACAGGAGTGGCCTCCTGAAAGAATCATAGAACATTATGGACCAGCCACTTGGAACCCTAATGAGCTAGTAACGGGGGCCAGGGAACCGATTTATAACCTAAATCGAATAATAAGACTACAGGCTGTTTTGGAAATAGTAACCAACCAAACCGCCACAGCACTCGACCTTTTAGCTGATCAGGCGACGCAAATGAGGACCGCAATTTATCAACACCATATAGCCCTTGATTATTTACTAGCGGAAGAAGGGGGATTATGTGCAAAATTAAACGAGTCTAATTGTTGTTTACAAATAGATGATAATGGAAAGGCAGTCAAACAGTTAACAAAGGAGATGAGAAAGCTAGCCCATGTCCCAGTCCAAACGTGGAAGGAGTGGAACACAGACTGGCTTACTTCCTGGTTGCCACAAAGGGAATGGCTACGGCAGGGCTTTCTTCTTCTTGTGTGTATTATCATGGCCCTACTAGCTTTGGCTTGTCTTATGCCCTGCTTAGTAGCACTAATTCGACGAATGACTAATCAAATTGTAAACCAAAGAATAATGGTACTATTCCGGCCGGTAAAAGCTGAAGATTGGGGATACTAAAAAGCTCTCAAAATGCTTTCATACAAAGGGGGGATTGATAGATAAAATAATTCATGCTGTGCTTGTGAAATGATTCTATGACCTACTTTCATAACCTATGTCAAACATTGCTAAGTACTTTGGTCAAAAGAACAACGTGGAATGTTTAAAGTGTATCAACAGGCACATAGCCCTCTGTACAGGCAAATATACCTATGTACCCCACGTCTGCAAACCCCTGGAAAATATGCTGTGTCAGTGTGGTCTGATATGACGTAAATAATGGTATATATATGTACTAACTGCTATGCTTTGGGGTGTCACTCCTCTGGTATTAGTCGGGGAGGACACCCGCTCAGCTGAACGCGCAATAAAGGTCTGTATAAAACTCAGTCTTGTTCTCTGTGCCTCCGGGGAGAGTAATTGACTGGCTCCGGGGAGAACGAGCCCATTTGGCTAACATAGATGAGGTAGTAATTTTTGCTATACCAGCTTCTGTTGTGAAAGAGAAAAGTTTTCAGCCTTCATCTAAACTACACAGTTAGGTCGACATAAAACAGCTTATATTGAACTAACTATGTCAGCGTACACATCACAGCCTTGCTTCTGCCAGTGTAAGTGCCCTACTACACCAACATCATAACTCCACCATCACGAGAGGCTTAGGGCTTATGTCGGTGCAGTTAGAGCAACGCAGTATCAACGTAGACGCTGCCTTACTGGTTGTTGCCTGTCTTGTTGATTTCACACTGAAGCCATGAAATTGATACGAAACCTGGCTCTCCGCTCCTCAGCTGGGCTGCTACCAGGTCTCCGCTCTAAGCTGGGCTGCCAGACTCTGGGCATGGCTCTCCCCACCAGCAGTGAGAAGCCCGGGGTGGTTTCTCCTCTCCCCCGCACCAGGTGCAAGCAGGGAGACAAGAAGCCCCAGGCAGTTTCCCCCCTGCTCCCAAGACTGGGGAGGTGAGAAGCCCGGGGGCATCTGGGTTCCTTGTGGGAGCTGTGCAAAGCTGAGGGCCTGGGCTATCAGTCCCCACACTGCCCCTCTTCAGTCCATGGAAGCGCTCCTGGGGAGGACGTGCACCACTGACAGAAAGAGGGTAGGGTGAACATCAGCCACCGCAGTAATTATTGTGATGGCTGTAAGTTAACCTAACCTAGGTCGACTTAAGGTTGTAGTGTAGACATGCCCTCAGTCTTAGGCCTGGTCCATACCCCTGAGAGACGTAGCTATACTAACCCCTGATGCAGACAGTACTAGCTTGATGGAGGAATTCTTCCACTGACCTCACTACTGCCTCCAGGGGAGGTCGATTACCCTGTCAACGGAAGAAGCCTTCCTGTCTACTGCACTACTGTAGTCTTTTAAGTGTAGACATACTCTTATACAAGGAGGGTGAGGTAATACTTTTACTGGACCAGCTTCTGCTGGTGAAAGAGACAAACTTTCAATCTTACACAGAGCTCTTCAGCTCTGGAAAAGATAGTGTCACAGATAGAGGGGCGTGTACAGGAATTTAAATTTTACCATGTTAGGGAGGGGACACATTGAACACACACATATTCTACACATGAAACCATAACAACACACACACATACTCATATACAAAAATAAACAGCAATATAGTCACCATTACAACAAACAGTACCTTTAATCCCCCTAGAAGGCTCTTAACCTTCTAGGGGGAACATGTGCAAGCCAAGTAGGCAAACGTGCATCCATCACCTCACATTATAGGGATACATTTATGACCTCCCTGAGTTTACCCACCACATGTTAGGAGGAAATACCAGAGTAGAAAAGTAGGGGAGGGGTAGAGAGCTCTTCCAGACCCAGGGCCCTGAACTACTCCCATCCCAGGGCTCCAGTGAAAAGAATGAGCTCCTCCTGCACCGAGGCACAGTGGGGAATGCAGAAATCCTCCAGCCTTGGGGTCCCAGTGAAGGGCACAGAATTCCTCCTGCTCCTGGGCTGTGGTGGGGAGAGGGAGAGAGTTTGTCATAAACAGATAGCTAAGGGTTAATATTTCTTTTTATCTGTAAAGAGTTAACAAAGGGAACCAAACACCTGACCAGAGGACCAATCAGGAAACTGGATTTTTCAAAGCTCAGGGAGGGAATTTTTGGGTATGTGTCCTTTGTCTGTGTCTCTGCTCTATGCTCTCTTGGCTCTGAGAGGATCTCTCTACCTTCAGGCTTTCTAATCTTCTGTTTCCCAGTTGTAAGTACAGGTATAAGACAATATAGGTTTTTGTATTTACATGTGTGTAATTGCTGGAATGTTTTAAATTGTAATTCTTTTTGGATAAGGCTGTTTATTCATTTTTTCTTTTAAGCAGTTGACTCTGTATATTGTCATCTTGATACAGAGACCATTTTTACGTCTTTTTCTTTCTTTTTATATGAAGCTTTCTTTTTAAAACTTGTTGGATTTTCTTTTCTAGTTGAGGCTCAAGGGGATAGGAATCTCTGTGCCAGGATTACGGTCTCTCTCAGGGAAAGACTGGGAGGGGGGAAAAGAAGGGGGTGGGCGAAGGTGAATTGTCCTCTCTGTCTTTGTAAATGTCAAGGAGTTAAGTACAAGTATCCTCAGCGGTAACCGCACGAGGGTGAAGCCTGAGAGGAGCTAAGACGGGAGGCAAGTGAGTATTTCCTTTGTTGTGAGATGCAGGGGCATCTGGCAAGTCTTGGGGATCCCCACGGACGTTTGGGGAGACCAGAGATGAGCCAACCACTGGAATTTTGTGGTGGCGCGCTTATAGATCACTGGTAATTAAGCTCGATGAGAGGAGGTTTCATCTAAGCACTATTTCTGACTCTAATTCAGACTGGAGTAGACAGGCATACAGACGCTCTCATCGCGCCAGGCTGGTGTGGGAGAGTGAAACTTCCACCCTGCGGCTGCAGCAAGGCAGAAGCATTCTCTCTACTCTCGAGCCCGGGAGAGAGTCCGGGCCCTGCTGATATGGGGGCCTGTGCCCCTGCTTGCCCACTTGTGCATCCCCCTGGTACAGATGAAATACAAGGCAGACGGATCTGTTTTAGCATTTTAGGACATTAATCACATTGCAAGAACCATTCAAGTGAAGGGCAGTTATAGACCTCTGTAGGTCTAAGACAGCGAAGGGGATGAGTTAGAGATTGTCGTTAAATCAGGCTCCGATCCTTAAATCTCTTATGTCTTCTATTGTGAGTACTCCCCAGCCCCTTTCTCACTCTCTCCCCATCCTGCCTCCATCACACCACCCGCCTTAACTCCTCTTCAAACCCCGCCTCGCAACATACAAGGAAATTAATTATGCTACGGAACCAATGATGGTGTTTCTCTTGCTATCTTATGTCACGTGACTTTGTGTCTAAAGTACGTAGCTCTCGCAGATTAGGTCCCTAGCACTTAGCAGATTGGGTAAAAGAAACAGAATACTAATGTTCTAGCTTGAAACCTGCATTTCTCATTATTAGCCTGCGAGCCATGCAAACTTGCTCGCAGCGATATAGTATTCGCTTCTCTGCGCACGATCTCCATATTAGTAGAAAAGGCCCTGCTGGCATTTTCTAAACATATTCTACTTGGTGTGGTCTATTAGACCTCACTTCGCGTCCTCTCTCTCTTTCTCGGATATCTTCTCTCTCTCTGTTTCAACACGACAATGAACCTATAGTGACGAAATTCAGTACGCGCCTGTACATAGCAGATCGGGATGCTGTGCAGTATGCATGGCGTGCGCTGACCATGCACACGTCCACCATATTAATATACGCCATCCATATTCCAGCAATGCCCCCTCTGCTATTGTACAGTTGGGGAAAATGGACAGTCTCCTATAGGAAAAGGATAAATGGACACAATAGATATACAGGAACTGGCAATTATACGTAACCTGTAGGAGAGCACTTCAACACACCCTTGGACGTATAGAGGCCTTACAGGGGCCATACCAGCAGCAATAACTTGATCAGACCAAGAAGACTGATCCTGAGTCTCTTAGTTCATCTGCAAATGCTACACACTCAGAGCTCATGACTAAAGAAGACTGTGAAATGTGCTTGCCAATTTACAAACCGCAGGTGTTTCCCCGCCTTGGTTTTCACATACCTCAACTGCTAAGACAGGGCTCAACTCTCCTGATTGAACTAACCTCTTACTCTCAGCCTTGTGTCTTGCTAGCTCGTGTTATATATACCTGCCCCTGGAAATTTCCACTACATGCGTCTGACGAAGTGGGTATTCACCCACGAAAGCTCATGCTCCAAAATGTCTGTTAGTCTACAAGGTGCCACAGGATTCTTTGCTGCTTTTACAGATCCAGACTAACACGGCTACCCCTCTGATACTCTCTAGAGAATCCTCCCTTAAGGGTGCAGGAAAATTTATAATTGAAACCCAGCAGTAACTCTTCGTCTGGGCCTGCAAACTCCACTGACAGAGAATGCATTGCTGTAGAGTTACTATTGAAGGTGCTACTACAGGGGAAGAGGAAACCCAGGAAACAGTGCAAAGGCCCCAGTTCTCTTTGGTGTTCCACTTATGTGTTTCATGGAATGAGGAGCAATTACCCCTTCTTTATTCTGTGACAGAATGATTAAAAGGAAGCTTGCAGGGTTTTACTGTCCCTGAGAATGTGGTCCAATGTTTTAACTTTATTTTAATTAAGACAAATAGTTGTTAGTCTAGGAGTTGCAGTTCTACTTAAGTCTGCTCTGCAAGACTCTCCACAGCTCAGCAGAATGCCCAGACAGAAATAATGCTTCAATGGGAAAAGCATATAGTCAGTCCTTTTGAAACAACATGCACATAGAACAAATGCTTCCCCATTGAGGTACTGTAGGTGTCACTTTCATTGCTTTAAAATGACATATAAAACTGAGATGCTGGACACTTGTGAGCAATAAAGATCTCATGGGATTTTTTGGCAAGACCAGTCTTGCTGGCTCTGGAGCTCAGATTTGTCCAGCTACAGGAAAGAAGAAGGGTATGTCTACACTATGAAATTAGGTCGATTTTATAGAAATTGATTTTTAGAAATCGATTTTATACGGTTGATTGCGTAAGTCCCCACTAAGTGCATTAAGTTGGCAGAGTGCGTCCTCACTACCGTGGCTAGCATCAACTTACAGAACAGTGCACTGTGGGTAGCTATCCCACAGTTCCTGCAGTCTCCGCTGCCCATTGGAATTCTGGGTTAAGCTCCCAGTGCCTGATGGGGCAAAAACATTGTCCTGGGTGGTTTTGGGTACATGTTGGCAGTCGCCCTTCCCTCCATGAAAGCAACGGCAGACAATCGTTTCTTGTCTTTTTTCCTGGCTACCCGGGCAGATGCCATACCATGGCAAGCATGGAGCCTGCTCAGCAAACCATCACCGCTGCTGTTGTGAGCATTGTATACACCTCGCGCATTATCCTGGAGTATACGCAGAACCGGGCTAAGGGATGACAGCACGAGGAGGATTTTGATGAGGACATGGACACAGATGTTCCTGAAAGCTCGGGCTGTGGCAATTGGGCCATCATGGCAGCAGTGGGGCTGGTTGATGCAGTGGAATGACGATTCTGAGCCAGGCAAACAAGCACAGACTGGTGGGACCGCATAGTATTGCAGGTATGGGATGATTCACAATGGCTGCAAAACTTTTGCATGCATAAGGCCACTTTCCTGGAACTCTGTGAGTTGCCTTCCCCCACCCTGAAGTGCAGGAATACCAAGATGACAGCTGCCCTGACAGTTGAGAAGCAAGTGACAATAGCCCTGTGGAAACTTGCAACGCCTGACTGCTACTGGTCAGTCAGGAATCAATTTGGACTGGGCAGGTCTACTGTGGGGGCTGCTGTGATCCAACCAGACAATGCAATCATTGACATTCTGTTATCAAAGGTAGTGACTCTGGGAAATGTACAGGTCATACGGGATGGCTTTGCTGCAGTGGGGTTCCCTAACTATGGTGGGACGATAGACGGAACACACATCCCCATCTTGGCACCGGACCATCTTGCCAATCAGTACATGACCCACAAGGGGTACTTCTCAATGGTGCTGCAAGCTCTGGTGGATCACAAGGAACATTTCACTGACACCAGCAGGGATGGCCAGGAAAGGTACATGACACTCGCATATTTATGAACATCCAGCTGTTTGAGCAGCTGCAAGAAGGGACTTACTTCCTAGACCAGAAAATTACCGTTGGGGATGTTGAAATGCCTAGAGTTATCCTTGGGGACTCAGCCTACCCCTTACTCCCATGGCTCATGAAGCCTTACACAGGCATCCTGGACAGTAGTAAGGGAGTAATTCAACTATAGGCTGAACAAGTGCAGAATAGTGGTAGAATGTGCCTTTGGATGTTTAAAAGCTCGCTGGTGCTGCTTGCTGACTAGGTCAAACCTCAGTGCAACCAACATTCCCATTGTTATTGCTGCTTGCTGTGTGCTCCATAATATCTGTGAGAGTAAGCGGGAGAGGTTTATGGCAGGGTGGGAAGTTGAGGCAAATCACTTGGCATCCAATTACGCACAGCGAGACACCAGGGCGATTACAAGAGCACAGCAGGGCACGCTGCGCATCAGAGAGGCTTTGAAAATCAGTTTCATAGACTCATAGACTCATAGGTCAGAAGGGACCAATATGATCATCTAGTCTGACCTCCTGCACAAGGCAGGCCACAGAACCTACCCATCCACTTCTATAACAACCCGTAACCCATGACTGAGTTATTGAAGTCCTCAAAATTGTGGTTTGAAGACCTCAAGCTGCAGAGAATCCACCAGCAAGCGACCCATGCCCCACGCTGCAGAGGAAGGCGAAAAACCTCCAGGGCCTCTGCCAATCCGCCCTGGAGGAAAATTCCTTCCCGACCCCAAATATGGCGATCAGCTAAACCCTGAGCATGTGGGCAAGACTCACCAGCCAGCACCCAAGAAAGAATTCTCTGCAGTAACTCAGTTCCCATCCCATCCAACATCCCCTCACAGACCATTGAGCAGACTTATCTGCCGATAATCCAAAATCAATTGCCCAAATTAAACTATCCCATCATAACATCCCCTCCATATACTTATCAAGCTTAGTCTTAAAGCCAGCTAAGTCTTTTGCCCCCACTACTTCCCTCGGAAGGCTGTTCCAGAACTTCACTCCCCTAATGGTTAGAAACCTTCGTCTAATTTCAAGTCTAAACTTCCTAATATCCAGTTTGTACCCATTCGTCCTTGTGCCTACATTAGTACTAAACTTAAATAATTCCTCTCCCTCCCTAACGTTAATCCCCCTGATATATTTATATAGAGCAAGCATATCCCCCCGGAGCCTTCTTTTGGCCAGGCTAAACAAGCCAAGCTCTTTGAGTCTCCTTTCATAAGGCAGATTTTCCATTCCTCGGATCATCCTAGTAGCCCGTCTCTGAACCTGTTCCAGTTTGAATTCATCCTTCTTAAACATGGGACACCAGAACTGCACACAATATTCCAGGTGGGGTCTCACCAGCGCCGTATATAACGGCACTAACACCTCCTTCTCCTTGCTGGAAATACCTCGCCTGATGCATCCTAATACCGCATTTGCTTTTTTAACAGCCATATCACATTGGCGGCTCATAGTCATCCTGCTATCAACCAATACCCCAAGGTCCTTCTCCTCCTCCGTCGCTTCCAACTGATGCGTCCCCAACGTATATCTAAAATTCTTATTATTAATCCCTAAGTGCATGACCTTGCACTTTTCACTATTATATTTCATCCTATTACTATTACTCCAGTGTACAAGGTGGTCCAGATCTTCCTGAATAGTATCCCGGTCCTTCTCCGTGTTAGCAATACCCCCCAGCTTTGTGTCATCTGCAAACTTTATTAGCACATGAGTGGCCAGACTTCGGTGTGACAGTTATGTGTGTTTCTCCTTGATGCAAATCTGCCCCCTTTGTTGATTTTAATTCCCTGTAAGCCAACCACCCTCCCCACTTCGAAATAAAGTAGCTATTGTTCTGAAACCATGCATTCTTTCTTTAATAATTATAAAAAATTAGATAACGGACAAGGTAGCACGGGTGGGGTGGGGAAGGAGGGAAGGACAAGGCCACATTGTTTATTGTAGCCACACTACAAATCAAACTGCTTGAATGGCAGCATTCTGTTGCTTGGGCCATCCTCTGGAGTGGAGTGGCTGAGTGTCCAGAGCCTCCCCGCCCCCTCCTCCTCTCGCATTCTTGGGCATCTGGATAAGGAGGCTATGAAACATGGGAAGGAGGGCATACAGTTATACAGTGGAGGCAGATGGGGTCTGTGCTCTTGTTGGCTTTCCTGCAGCTCCAACAGACGCTTCATCATGTCCATTTGCTCCCCCATTAGCCTCAGCATCGTGTCCTGCCTCCACTCTTCTTGATCACTTAATTCTTTCCTGGCCTCTGCCACTGAATGCCTCCATGCATTAACCTTTGCCCTATCAGTGCAGGAGGACTGCATGAGCTTGGAAAACATGTCATCGCAAGTGCATTTTTTTCGCCTTCTAATCTGCGATAACCTCAGGGACGGAGATGATAGGGGGAGCATAGAAACATTTGCACCTCGAGGGGGAGATAAAAAGGGAGAATAAAATTTAAGATGATACATTTCTGAAAACTAAAGGGAGACTGTTTCACAGTGAATCAAGCAATTCACAGCAGATAGCACATGTGCTTTAGGTACAAGGTCACATTTTGCCTTTTATATTGAGCTCCTGCTGGTATGGTGACACATCACACATATGGCTGAGCAACAGAATTCGGTTTTCAGGTGGCCATGGTAAGCCTTTTGGTACACGGGGTTGGCTTCTTACACCTTCGTAACACGTGAGAATGTTTTCAAACTGCAGCACCCTCCTTTCCCAGAGCAAGCAATGGCTTGGGTTTCACATTTAAAAGGAGGGGCTTCAGTATTCGGGTAGATGTGCAGCACACACCTATCCCCACCCCACCATGTGGCTATTCTCTGGGATGATCCCTTCTCCCTTTCCCTTGCCGTGTGGCTATTCTCCAGGATGATCCCTTTTAGCCAAGCTCAAACAACCCAGTATGAATGGGGTCCTTTTAATGTTCCCTTACAAAAATTCCCCTATTTCAACCAGGTGACCATGAATGATATCACTCTGCTGAGGCTAACACAAGAAAGATATAGACTGAATGTTGCTTGAATGCGACCAAAACCCAGGACTATTCGCTGCCATGCTTTGTGCTGTAATGATTCCAGAATACTTGCCACTGGCTTGGCGTGGTAAAGTGTCCTACCGTGGAGGACGAAAGCCAGCCCTCCCCAGAAACCTTCTGCAAAGGCTTTCAGAGTACCTCCAGGAAAGTTTCATGGAGATGTCCCTGGAGGATTCCCGCTCCATCCCCAGACATGTGAACAGACTTTTCCAGTAACTATACTGGCCGCGAATGCATCCCAGTTCTTCAGGGCAAATAAAACATTAAACACTATTGCTTTTAAACCCTGTACTATAGTTACAAAAGTGCACTCACCAGAGGTGCCTTCTCTGGCTTCAGGGTTGGGGATCCCGCCATAGGAGGGTATTGGCTCCAGGGTGATGAAAAGGTCCTGGCTGCCAGGGAGAACGGATTCACCACTTGCCTGCTGCGCATTCTTCTCCTCCTCTTCCTCATCCACAAAATCCTCCTCCCTGTTGTGTGAGACTTCCCCCCTTGCAGATGTTCATGGACAGGTGTGGGATAGTTGTAAGATCCCCCCCTAGAATGCCATGCAGCTAATAATAGAAGCGGCATGTACGGGGCTCTGACCCGGAGTGACAGTTTGCCTCCTTTGTCTTTTGGTAGGCTTGCCTGAGCTCCCTAACTTTCATGCAGCACTACTGGGTGTCCCTGTTGTAGCCTCTGTCCAACATGCCCTGTGAGATTTTGGCAAATATATTTGCATTTCTTCTTTTGATCACAGTTCGGCCTGCACAGATGCTTCTCCCCATACAGCAATCAGATCCAGTGTCTCCCTTTCATGCTGGAGCTCATTTGTGATTCTGGGGGAACTGCATGGTTACCGGTGCTGCTGAGTTCACCACACTGACCTGGCTAGTGCATCGGAGTTCAAAGTGCTGTCCAGAGTGGTCACAATGGAACATTCTGGGATAGCTCCAGGAGGCCAATACCATCAATTTGCGTCCGCACTATCCCAAATTCAACCCAGCAAGGTCTATTTTAGTGCTATTCCCCTCATCGGGGAGGAGTACAGAAGTCGATTTTAAGAGCCTTTTTCGGTCGATGGAACAGGGTTGGTTGTGTGGACACAGTCATTTTTAAATCAACCTAACGCAGCTAAATTTGACCTAACCCCGTAGTGTAGACCAGGCCAAAGAGAAGAGAAAACCCAGGTCTATCGGTGGACCATTCATTATTATTTATGCAAGTTGTCAGGCATTCAGATATTACAATGACAGGTGTGAAACAAAACCCAAGATAAATTAGCTCATCATTCCAAATTGGGTAATTACATTCTACTTGCCTGCATTCCAAAACCTCTTGGAGATACCCCAGTAGTCAGGAAGGTACTTGTTCAGATTAGAATTACATAAAAAGATGTATTATTATTTAATATTGATATCACTGTAGAACCTATTGTCCTAGGTGCTATACAAGTAGGTACAAAATAACAGTCCCTGTACCACAAAACTTTCAATCTAAGAAAACAAATGAACACAAACAATGGGGAGGGGTAAGGGATACAATATATATGATTTTTTAAATATATATTTGCATTTATAAAACTATTATAAATAAATTGACAACTATCCTCATCTGCCCGCAACCTAGCCCTTATTAGTTAGCTATTTTTATAGAACCATGATAGATTTAAGAAAAAAAATGCGTATAGGTACCAGAGATTAGAGCAAAATTGTAATAAGTCCTGTACCAACACAGATCTAGACATGATCCTTGAAGAGTTTAAATGGAGAACAGAATCACAGAAAAAACTTTCCTGTATTTTACTATATAAATAAAGGATTGGGTGCTTACAGGAATGCACAAGATTTATAGTCAACTTTAGAAACACAGTGAAATCTGTTTTAAGGGACAGACACAAATTGGTTGCTTAATTAAGGATGTCTAATAAAAATGAAGAAGAATTATACATTGTACATTTGGGGCTGCATTAGGGGAAACTCTTACTCAGGGGATGAAGGGACTGCTCTAAACAGTTAGCTTCTTGCACAAGTTTGATTGTCTTTAGACAAACAGAACTTAAGAGACATCTGGGGTGCATATATTTTGCCTGGGTTCACTCTACCCCATCAGTTTGGGAATTCCAGCTGGCAGATCACCAGCAGCAGTATTACGTCTTACTCAGTTGCAATGGAGCTAGTCACTAGTTACAGTCTACTGTCTTGCTAGCATGACAGCTGCCATCTAAGCCAACATTGAGCTCTGAACCAGGAACTCCAGAGAAGAAATAATTAATCTCTACAGCTTGAAGTAAAGGGCGAGGTTTTGTTGCAGGCAGTGTAACAGATACAGCTCCTGTGGATCAGATGGAGACATGCAACCAGGGCTGCCCGGGCAGGGGGCAAGTGGGGCAATTTGCCCCAGGCCCCGGGCCCCACAGGGGCCCCCACGAGAGTTTTTCGGGGGCCCTGGAGCACGGTCCTTCACTTGCTCCGGGGGTCCTGGAAAACTCTCGCAGGGCCCTGGCCTCCGGAGCTTCTTCCTCTTCTGGTCTTCATCGGTGGGGGGTCCTTCCACTCCGGGGCGGAAAGACCCCCTGCACCCGAATTACCGCTGAAGTGGGACCCGCCGCCAAAGTGCCCTGAAGACCTGGCTGTGCTTCGGCGGTGGGTCCTGCTTCGGCAGTAATTCTGCGGCTGGGGGCCCCCGCCGCGGGTCTTCGGGGCACTTTGGCGGCGGGTCCCGGAGCAGAAGGACCCCCCGCCACTGAATTACTGCTGAAGTGGGGGCCCCCTGCTGCCGAAGACCCCAGGCTCCCGGAATCCTCTGGGCGGCCCTGCATGCAACATACACTGACAGTGGGTTACCCTAGTAAATTGTTAGTATTTTTAAATCTGCACCATCGGGACATCTGTCGCCAGGGCCAGTTTTAGGCCGATTCCCCGTTTCCCTGGAATCGGGCCCTGCATCTGCGCCTCGAATGGCTCCACGCCTTAGGCGTCTTCTTAATTTTTAATTTTTTTTTACATACCCAGCAGCTGTCTGGGTCTTCGGTGGCGGGGGGTCCTTCACTCGCTCCAGGTCTTTGGGGGGTATTTCGGTGGCCAGGGGTCCTTCAGCATCATGGAAGACCCAAAGTGAGTGAAGGACCTTCTGCTGCCGCCGAAGACCAGGACCACCACCAGGTATTTGAATCAGGCCCCGCAGTTCCTTAAGCCGACCTTGCCTTTCTTTAAGCAACTACTTTTATGCCAGACAAAGCCTTCTATAGCATAATGAACATTTTCCCTCATTCACCATATTTTACTTTTGAATCAGTGTTTTAGGGCAAATTTTTTGGCCTGAGGGCTACATCTGGGAGTAGAAATTGTATGGTGGGCCATGAATGCTCACAAAATTGGGGTTGGGGTGCGGGAGGGGGTGAGGGCTCTCGTTGGGGGTGTGGGCTCTGGGGTAGGGCCAGAGATGAGGAGTTCAGAGTGTGGACAGGGCTCCAGGCTAGGGTGGGGGAGTGGGGTGTGGGAGGGGGCTCTGAGCTGAGGGGGTGGGCTCTGGGGTGAGGCTGGGGATCAAGGGTTTGTGGTGCAGGACGGGGATCTGGGATGGGATCAAGGGGTTCAGAGGACGGGAGGGGGATCAGGGCTAGAGCAGGGGGTTGGGGCATGGGGAGAGGCTCAGGGGTGCAGGAGCAGAGTGGCGCTTACCTCAAGCCGCTCCCGGAAGCTGCGGCATGCCCCTTTTCCAGCTCCGACATGAAGGCGCGGCCCGGCGACTCTGCACTCTGCCTGTCCACAAGCATCACTCCTAACGCCCCCATTGGAGCCCTGGAGGGGGCCATTGGAGCACATAGAAGCTGGAGGGGGGCCATGCCGCTGCTTCAGGGAGCTGCATGGAGTGGCCCCTGACCTGCTTCCAGCAGGGGCTCGAGGGTCGGCTTAAAACGGCTGGTGGGCCAGATCCAGCATGAAGGCTGCAGTTTGCCCACCTCTGTTTTAGAGTAATCAGGGGACTAGATCATCCTTGCTATCATCCACACAGGATAAAAAGTTTCCCTCTAATCAAAGTCCTTTACAGTACAATGTTTGTAGGGAGCACATACCAACAGGGCCGGTGCAAGGATATTTTGCGCCCTAGGCGAAACTTCCACCTTGCTCCCCTCACCCCCCAACCTCTGAAAACTAGTAAACTTAGCATTATAAACAGCCTCTCAGAAAAGGTAAGGGCTTTGTAATGTTTCTTTTTTATCTTTAAGGTGTTTCAATTGTTTGCCATTGCCTCTGATGGTGTCCCATTCAAAGTCTTGCTATTGTGCAAAGCTAAACAATTCAGCCTTGCTTTGCATCACCAGCCAGGTTAGGCAGGGTGACAAATCCCCTTGCCCCAAAGGGCCATTATCCCCTGGTGACTAATTTCTACTCAAAGCCTGTAAAGCAGACTTTTAAGGCAAATACTTTATTCCTTCAATATTACCCATGCACACATCTCATAAAGATTCTCAGGGTATGTCTACACCATGAAATTAAGTCGAATTTATAGAAGTTGGTTTTTCAGAAATTGTTTTTATATAGTCAATTGTGCGTGTCCCCACAAAAAATGCTCTAAGTGCAGTAAGTCGGCGGACTGCATCCACAGTACCGAGGCTAGCGTTGACTTCCGGAGCATTGCACTGTGGGTAGCTATCCCACAGCTCCTGCAGTCTCCACCGCCCACTGGAATTCTCAATGGGCTGGGCTAGGCTGGGGGTCAGGCAGTGCCGGGCGGGGGCAGGGGCAGATACCTGTCAGTATCCAGTGCTCAGGCCACGCCAGCAGCATCTTCACCTTGGAGTCTCCCCCGCTTGCCTGGGGGCCACTCCTCCTCTCAAACTCCCCAGCCATTGCCACCACAGCCGCCTGGGAGGATGCGGGCAGGGGATGCAGCCATGGAAGAGAGGCAAGGAGTTGGGCTTGGCTTAGGCCCCGCACCTGCCAGCCGAGAGCAGCAGGAACCAGGAGCCACTCAGGGGGAGCCAGGGGGCCTGAGCCCAGGGCAGTGGCAGCCTCTGCAGCAGCAGGGGCAGGCGGGGCGCGTAGCCTGCCATGGGGCAGGAGAGGCCACGCTGCTGCTGCTGTTTCCCACCTACAGCTGTCCTTCTCCTATGCCCAGGAGCCGCACAACCCGAGCGTGGTGAGGGGGAAACCCGCGCTGTCCCAGGGTTCCTGCAGTGGATGCATGTGGGTGGTGGCCCCCGTGCACCTCCCAGTTCTCCCCTTACCTCACTTGGGCTCTGTGGCTCCCAGGAGTGTGAGCTGCTGCCACCGCTGCCTCTCCTGGAGCAGGCTTAGGGCCCCACGCCCCGGCAGCGGTGGCTGACATGCTTGGGAGCTGCAGAGCCTGAGCGCGCATGGGAGGAGATGGGAGGTGCACAGGGGCTGCTGCCCGCATGCATCTGCTGCAACCTGCAGGAGCCCCTGGGGTGGACGCCAGGCCACAGCCTGGGCAGGAGGGGCGGGGTGCACAGCTACTCCCCGCTAGCGGTGCTGCTGCCTTTGCAGGGCTGCTGCCCCCCTTGCACCGCACCGGCTCCTCCATGGCTGGGGCTTGCTGCCCCCGCAAGCCAACGCTCTGGCTCTCCAGTCCTCTGGAAGGCGGCTCCTCCCTGCTGAGCCAGGGCACTGCTTTTTGGCTCCCCCAATCACTTGTCGCCCTAGGCGACCGCCTAGTTCACCTAGTGGTTGCACCGACCCTGCATACAAATCATTTAAAAAAAGATTTTTATCCAACATATATCTACCTGTATTATTTGTGTCAATGACCCCATCTAAAAACTCAAGAGTTTTCCCACTGCTCACAGAACTTCATCAAATCTCTGTGCTTCAAACAAATCATGATCACTTTTTTTCAGTAAACAAAAAAATCCCACACTTTTGTCTCCATTTTTCACAAGTTACCCTCAAGACCCCACATACAGTGTCCAACCACATCTTTCTCTCAGTCTGGAGTCTTTATCTAGACTTCCTAGACTGTTATTTGTGTGAACAAAGGACTTTAATTTGTAAACCAATATTTTAAGTGGCAGAACATTATTTTGAAAGGGAAAAGAAATCACTTGCTTGTTTGGAAACGTAATTCCTTTTTTGAAACAATTTGTTCCCTTCTGTTGCTTCACCATGCAAATGAAACAATTGAGGACAGCATTGGAAAGTCCATGCCCCAAATCTTAGAAGAAATGAATGAAACATATCATAACTTCAAGAAGAGGAATTCTGGCACCCACGAACTTCAGCAAATCATCTTCCTGACTCTGGTGCCGTGACAACCTCTCTGTTGCACACCAAACTCTAATCCTGATTATCTACCTGCATATGTTTTCATGTATGCTTCTCAAATGAAGTTTGACTACTGTGTTCTAAAAATTTACAGTAGTGCTTAAAACAAGTAAAGGCTATGCCCAGTGCATATTTTTTTCCAGAAGTGGTAAATTATTTAAAGTTGTACCAACATTTCATCATTTCCACCCCGTTAACTTAATGAGATTTCAGTGGACCCCCAAACTCATACTCTAAAACTCCGCATGATCTCAGAAGGCATTTCTCAACAGTTGACACCTTTACATGTGCATGCATGAAAAGATTTCACCTTACCCAATGCTCTTGTACGTGGGACATTAAGGGACCAGAATATGGAGTCCTACCTATTTTCCTTGAAAAGCCTACAATCTACCCATTGCTAAATGTCAAGATGCTAATGACTAATTTTCAGTGGCAACTGTGACAATTCCCTGTTACCTTCTTTGACTCCAGTTATCTACCATTAATATAGCAGCCATAAACCCCAACACAGCAAGCAAAAATAAGGTAACATCCAAATAATGTTATGTCAAGAACATTTTTGAAATCTAATTACCCTGTATTAAAAGATGTTACTGGGCAGTGTTTATTTGATTTATATATAATTATTACTTACTGAATATCATTGATGTGTGCTTGGCACCATATAGACACAGAAGATGATGTGGGGCCTGACTCAAGAAGTTTATGATCAACATCAGAAACAAACAGTACAGGACAGACACATGCAAAACATGGAAAGATTCTTTAAACTACAAATGGGTATGCTTATAATTTTTAACAGAGATGAGTCTGAACCAAAACCCTAGTTCTGAACATCCTCAAATAGCTTCAAAATCTGAACCTAGATCTGAATTTCACAAATGCCCTGGCATTATGATGAGCCAAACCAAAAACCATAGAATCCGATTTGGGATTTTCAATTCAGATTTTGAATACGCTTTCACTATTTAAACATGGTTTGTTTGTCTTTTTCCAGTTTGTTTTTAACACTAGATATGTTTGGTGTTGTTTATGTATTTTGAGGTGTCCGTCTACTTAAGGTCCAGTTCTGAGAAGTGGTCAGCACCTCTTCCAAGGTGTGGAACACTCTGACCCTGCCACTGAAAACAATGAAAGTTGAGGGTGCTCCATGCTTTGTAGATCAAATCTGGAGACTGCACATTCCTTGGGACAAATGCCATGTCTTCTCACAGTCTTGTAGGGTGCTCAATGCACTGTTGATACTTAACAAGTGGTAATAATTACTAATAAATAATATTAACATGGTCGTGTTCATCTTTAACAGCTCTGAGCCACTATCTTTGGAAAAACTGATTATTTTGCAAAGCCACCTTATGCTCTTAGCAGAGGCTGTTCACGGGCCAGTTTGTTGAGCTTGTTTGAAGCTCCTCCCCTGGGGTGTAGAACAGGAAGAGGTGGAGGTCAGAGGGAGCTGCTGGAGCTCCTTGTATGTGTGTGTATGTGTGTGTGTGTAGTTACCGTTTCCATTTTACTATGTGTGTGTCTTACATTACAGCAATGCTGCACATCAGCGGCCAGAGAGAGGGGAGAGGGGAGGAAAAGCCTGTTTACACAGACTGCAAACCGCCTGGGGAATAATGCAGGAAAGGAAGTGAGCCGGCTCTCTGTCTGACTGCTCCAACTTCCTGCTCTCACACACACATACACACCAACCAAAAAAAAAAAAAAAAAGAAAAAAACCAGGATCTCATTACAAGAGCAACAGAGCGCTTGCAGAAGACTGTCAGCATGGAAAACCAGAGGATTTTACCCAGCTCCCTTTAAACTACAAGGA
Organism: Chelonoidis abingdonii; assembly: GCF_003597395.2. NCBI lineage: Eukaryota > Metazoa > Chordata > Testudines > Testudinidae > Chelonoidis > Chelonoidis abingdonii. The sequence goes on from NC_133769.1 coordinate 88,863,069, forward strand.
GAGATTGGAAAAGTCCACCAGGCTCTGGGTATGTAAAAGTGCTTCTGAGCTCGGGCTAAGTATTGCAAAGTTTTGGGGGCTTGAGAAGGTGGCAGGGAACGAGAGCAAAGGGGAGACAGGCAAATAGGAGAATGGATGCAGCTGCGCTGCGGGGCCCAAGGGGGTAGGGGTCTGCTCTTCCCACAGGCACCACACAGAGTGTTTCCCTTCTGGCTTTTAATCTGCTGATAAAGGACAATGTGGCTGGAAGGGGCCTGGGCTGGGTGCGGGGACAGCAGCTTCTCGGGCAGTCCGTGCAAGGGAACGAGTGGAGGAACCCAGAGCAAACTATTTACTCTAAGGCAGAAATGCCTGGTGGTAACTCGGGGGGCAGGGCCCGGAGCCCCGCGAGGGATACCTGGCAGCACGGCGGGGGCCTGCCTGAGGGGAGCAAGGGGGGTCACTGCCTTGTCTGAGGGGAGCAGGGGGTGTCACTGCCTTGCCCGAGGGGGTCAATGGGGGTCACTGCCTTGCCTGGGAGGAGCAAGGGGGTGTCACTGCTTGTCTGGGGGAACAAGGGGGGGTCACTGTCTTGTCTGGGCACAGAAGGGTCACGGTCTGACACGGGGTTCAGGGGGGCACTGCCTGCCCCGGCTGGGGAAGGGAGAGAGGAGACGAGGAATAGTTGCCTGTCGAAAGGGGAAGAAGCTGAGGGGCCAGCGCTCTGCAAGGAGAAACAGAAATGTGTGTATTTGGGGGGGGGGGGCGGGAAGGGGGCAGGGGCTGCGTGGGACGAGAGGCAGGGGGCCACCATCTGTCAGGGCTCTCTGGGGAGGGAGCATCAATCACAGACAGAAAGAACTGACTGCCCAGCAAGCCCTTTGGGGTGCGCTTTGCATTCACTCGCTGCCCAGGGTGTCCCAATTGCAGGGCCACGTGGGCCATTTTTTAAATTAAAATAATCATAATAGTGACTGGGGGAGGGGTCTGGGTGTATGTCAGCACGCCCAGGCGCTGGGGCAGTGTGTGCCGATCCCCGCCGCCCCCTGCAAGGGCTGAAGGGGGCTGTGTGGGGAGGAGGGTTCTTGCAGAAACTGAAAAGGGGGGATTTAAAAAAAAGTGTCGGGAGAGTTTCAGGCTTGTCTGGAAACAGCAAGACTAATTGCCATGCGCTTCCGGTTTGAAACTGGCAGCAGACAACATCTTGAAAATGAGTCACTGCAGCTCACAAAGAAACTCTGTGGTTTTCTCCTTCTCAGGTTTATGTATTTGCTCTTTTCACAGTTTCCTTTGTAGTCTTCAGAGTTCCCCTCTCTGCCCTCCCCCGCTCTCTTAGGTCCCCCCTCCCCAAAAGCCCTTCTGGCCCATTTTGATACATTTCACCGGGGTGGGGCGGGGGAGAAAGAGAGAAAGTGGAGAGTTGTTTTTGGATCTGGCTTTGCTGAAGGTTAGAGGGACTCTGATGCTGCAGGGGGAAAACGTTCCCTGAATTTTCCACTGGCTGCAGGAAGAGAGCCCATTTAGTCATGGCTAAGTAATGTCTGCACACACACCAACTAATCTCATTAGGAGTTTCCGTTCCCTAACACAGGAGGGTTTTGTGAAGCCCTGTCAGCCTTTCTACCACTGCAGTTGAAAGGGAGACAAGTTACATCTTTATTTACTTAGGGGTATAGTATTCAGACCAGTTTATTTAATGCAGCATCTTTTCAATCATGGGGTCTTCAGCTTTTAAAAAAAGTCAGTGGTGTCATTTTAATTTCTAACAAAGAGACATTACTCATCTAATATTTTGCTTTTGCAAAATCTTGGTTAGTTTCAGAACTTTAAGCGTAAATGTAATTTACAAATATTTAATAGTTGTGGGAGGGTTTGTCTGAAAAGGGGAATATTTAGGAGGTTGTACTTAGTTAAACTTGTTCCAGATATCTATGATGATCTTATGGATTTGCATAGATTTTTTTCAGCTAAAGACTACACTTTTGCTGGTAGGTGCTGGGACACTATGGTGATGGGTACATTAGAACTGTGGTGAGTGGACAAAAGGACAGAATCTTGTTGCATTGTCACTTTATTTGGTTAATTTTAAATTGACATCTAATTCATGCTTATGCCTTTCAACTTATGTGGTTTATAAAGTGGCTTTATTATTATTTATGTCTTCTGCAGTAGGGCACAAAGGCTCTATTCAAAATTGGTGCCCTATTGCACACACAGAAAGATATTCTCCCTGCCTCCAAACATGCCTACTGTCTAATTTAAAGTAAGAAGTTGTACAAAGGGAGCATGGAGCAAACAAAGAATATAACAAAGAAAATGAAGTTTTAGACACAAGAGTTTTCTGACATAAATATCGAAAAAGCAAAAAGTGTGTAAAAGAAACTATATATGATAAACACAGTAATGCCAAGAAACACTGCATTTGGCACCTTTTAGCTACTAAATACTGTGCAAAAATATGATTGAATGAAGAAATAACATGTCTTTACCTAAAATCATCCTCAGCATTTCCTTTACTTTCTGTGTTCATCGTGTGCTAAGTTTTTCTGTGTAGAAGAGATTTTTGACCAATGCCACATTGCAAGGCAATTTCATTGGTGGATTACTGCCCACTACAGCCAGGGTGAGACACACATTCATTTCATACATGGTCACACAAGAACTTTAGAGACGAGATATATTAAACATAGAAAATGCCTAATTCCTGGTCAGCTATCAAAGATGATCTTCAGTCAGTAACTGTTATTTCTCTTTTCAGAGAGTTCATCTTTCAGTAAAAATCTGAGTTTTCAAGAGAGAATCATATTCCTGGGAACATTTAATATTTCAGTCTGTTGGGTAGGAACCAAAACATTCAAGTTATAATCCAGTGAATATTCTGTGACAACAAAAATCCTATTAGACTGTCCCTAACATTAAACATGAACTCTGTTAAATCTACACTCTAGTTTAATTAGCAGGGTTATGTAAACATTGTTGGAACTTCAAAATCCCATCTGTTGCATCTATATAGACTACACATATGTATAGTACAGGGTTTCTCAAACAGGGGTCACCACTTCTGTAGGGAAAGCCCCTGGCAGGCCGGGCCAGTTTGTTTACCTGCCCTGTCCGCAGGTCCGGCCGATCGTGGCTCCCCCTGGCCGCGGATTGCTGCTCTGGGCCAATGGGAGCTACTGGAAGTGGTGCAGGCTGAGGGACTTACTGAGGGACTTCCAGCAATTCCCATTGGCCTGGAGCAGCGATCCGCGGCCAGTGGGAGCTGCGATCGGCTGGACCTGCGGAAGGGGCAGGTAAACACATCGTCCCGGCCCGCCAGGGGCTTTCTCCACAGAAGTGGCGACCCCTGTTTGAGAAACCCTGGTATAGTATACGTTAATTATATTAATTTCATTTAATTCAGAATAAGTAAAAACATCGTGATGCCTTCATAATGATGAACATGAAAATAGTAATATCAGTTATATGTACTACGTATTTGAATTAAACAGTAAAACAACGTCCACAAGCGTTTTATAAATAAAATACATTGATTCAAGTGTGGAGAGAAAAAGTCCAAATTTTTTCTTCCACTCATGAGTAATGCGATTCCCCTTAAATTATAAAAATGCTTTGTATATGTATATATTATAAATAGTATCTCATTCTTTAAATATTTTGAGTAAAATAAAAAAGTGATTAAGAAAAAAGTATACATCATTACCTACAATGATTATTCATTTTATATTTACCTAATATTTCTACTATAAGAGTTCCATACATTTGGTTTTTCTCAGAGTATTTATAAACTGAAACATTTCCAAGAGCTGTACCATATAAAGAAAAATTTTTTACACTCTGAGAATCCATGTACCCTTATTATGTTACATTATCACTTATATGTAGTAGACCAAGACAAATAGCACAATCTCAAATAAATAAAATAAATAATCATCCTTATAAATAAGTTTACAAAACACTACACACACTTGCCTATTCTTTACTTCTAGAGATACAATCAGTTTTACTTTCAATCATTAGAGAGGCTTACTACTCACTGATTCATAGTGTGCTTTACTATATTCAGTTGATGGTATTTCATTTAAATTAAGTCACAATTACAAAGTAAGTATTTTACTCCAAAGGCTGAAGTTCTGTCTTTCTTTATACAGTGAATTTGATAGTGTCAGCTGTACACTTACCTTGTAATCTCATTTTTGAAATAGATGCCAACTCAGGGAGTGTGTGTAGGATGGAGGAATGTTATAGGAGGGTAATAGCAATCAAGTGATTTTATAAACCTGATATTGAGGTACAACAGAATTTAAATGCTTTTTGTTATGAAAGAATTATTATACAATGAAAATGTTACGTTAATTTGTTGGTTCACACAGATGCATTGAGCCCCAGGCAGTGGCTAAGGGCCATACGCTCCCATACAATGCGTCATGTGTAGGGAAGCTAAGTAACAAAGATGCATGAAAAATATGGGTGCAGATTCTTAGGTGTGGGAAATGCAGTTACATGATGTCATGCCAGTTTCAGGAAAATGAAAAGCAGCAGACTTTCAAGTAACTCAAGATTTGGCTACTGATGAAAAAGGGATTGTGGTGTTTGCTAACAGAGGAGGAAGCCTAGTGCACAGTTATTTATGATGCATGTTATCTGTAGAAAGTGTAATTTCCTAGGAAAAAGGGACCCTAAGCTAAGCCTGCCTTAATCAGTTGGCAATACATGTTAGTGATAAATCATTAAGAAGTTTGTATACCCATTTGTGGTCATTTGTGGGCCAAAGAGTCCTGTGTCACAGAATAATATAAACTAGAGATGGAAAAGATCTCTACATTGTTTGATCAACCAGTCCATCACATAAAGGCATGACTTATTGGATGTGTTTGAAATCTGGATTTATCATCAATCCACATAGCCTTCCTGTGGTGGTTTTATTCCAATTTACACTGATTCTGAATATTGACTTCTGAATTTCTGTTAGAGCCACCAGATAGATTCCAGGACATAGGTCTATTTTGTGCCAGTTCCAACAAGATTTCTGCTGGTTTTCAGCTGCTAGATGTCTTTTGTGACCACACCCAATGGCAATTACAACAGGCTGTTGCTAATGTACTTTTGAAAACACTGTTCTGTAGGTCCCGCTACTGATTTGTAATCGTAATTTTCTATGGAGTTTTTCCTCACTGTTTTCCACAATAAGGAATCATATAACCCTGAATCATTAGGCAGATGTTTACTTGGTCTGTAGCTTGTTTAATGAATCAGCTAATATTCTTGAGACTGTTGAGAGCTCTTGAAAGACTGAACATATCTGTCCTCATGTTGAAGTACTTTGTTGAATTATGTATGATTTAAGAATTAGTCATGATTTGCAGCAGAATGTTGAGAAGTAAGAACAGAAAGTCTAGCTCACTACACAGAAAAATAAAATGGTAAATGTATGGAAACAAACCAGGTGAGAGACACAATATAGCTTGTGTGTGTACTTTCCTAAAACAGGTTTTAGAGTAGCAGCCGTGTTAGTCTGTATCCACAAAAAGAACAAGAGTACTTATAAATATCTCCTGTCTGTGTGTTCCATTCTGTGCATCCGAAGAAGTGAGCTGTAGCTCAGGAAAGCTCATGCTGAAATAAATTTGTTAGTCTCTAAGGTGCCACAAGAACTCTTGTTCTTTTTCCTAAAACAACATGCTTATTTGTCTTTGTTCAGTGTTTAGTTAAATGGTTATGTTTACATCTTTATATCTAATGGTAACTTCTCCAGAATTAAAGTTTTTAAATGGTTTATCTTTAAAAATAGATTTTAGCTTGGATCCACTTTTGGAAAATATTTTTGTTGTTTTTCTAAGCAATATAATATAACAAAAAAAAATATCCTGTAACAAGCACTACATTCAATAACATCACTGCCCTACTAACTAACTACTGATTAATTCAGTATCATATAATCCCAGTATATTTACTCCATGTGTTCTTCTAATGAAGTTCTGATTTTTAAAATTATTATAGTGGGACATGCAATTCAGAAGTCTGTCAGCCACACCATCAAGGGTTCATTCACCTGCACATCTCTAATGTTGTATATGCCATCCTGTGCCAGCAACGCCCCTCTGCCATGTACATTGGCCAAACCGGACAGTCCCTATGTAAAAGAATAAATGGACACAAATCGGACATCAGGAATGGTAACATACAAAAGCTAGTAGGTGAACACTTCAACCTCCTTGGATATTCTATAACAGATTTAAAAGTAAAGTATCAGAGAGGTAGCCGTGTTAGTCGGGGTCTGTAAAAGCAGCAAAGAGTCCTGTGGCACCTTATAGACTAACAGACGTTTTGGAGCATGAGCTTTCTTGGGTGAATACCCACTTCATTGCATGCATCCGACGAAGTGGGTATTCACCCACGAAAGCTCATGCTCCAAAACATCTGTTAGTCTATAAGGTGCCAAAGGATTCTTTGCTGCTTTTACAGATTTAAAAGTAACTGTCTTGATCAAAAAAACTTCAGAAACAGACTTCAGAGAGAAACACCAGAACTAAAATTCATTTGTAAATTTAACACCATTAATTTAGGCTTGAATATGGACTGGGAGTGGCTGGTTCATTACAAAAGCAGCTTTGCCTTTCCTGGAACTGACACCTCCTCATCTATTATTGGGAGTGGACTACATCCACCCTGATTGAATTGGCCCTGTCAACACTGGTTCTACACTTGTGAGGTAACTCCCTTCTCATCATGTGTCATTATATCATGCCTGCATCTGTAACTTTCACTCCATGCATCTGAAGAAGTGAGGTTTTGATCCATGAAAGCTTATGCCCAAATAAATCTGTTAGTCTTTAAGGTGCCACCAGACTCCTTGTTGTTTTTGAGAAATCTATCCTGAAATTCTTGGTCTATTCGGCTTCTGTAATAAAGATGGCCAGTATCTCCCAATCTGTTCTAAAACTCCATACTTCAGTAGCAGCTTTAACTTTAAATGATGTACTTAAGAACAAAATGGCCCAAGTATAGCTCTGGTGTAAGCAGGCAGAACGCCACTGAAGTAATTTTTATCGATTCCAGTGGAGTTATGCCTGTTAATACCATATCTGATTTTGACCCACTAGCATTACTGATGCTTTTGCAGTCTGCTTTATCATAGACTGATACTTACATACTTCAAGGAGATATATCCATAAACTGTGAAAAAAGTTAACTAGGGACTAGATTCTGTGCCCCAGGCTAAGCCTGAGTAGCCACACTTGCTTACAAATTGTTTAATAATTTCTTCCAGTATCTTTCCAGGTATTGAAGTCAGACTGACCTAATTCCTTTCGGTCCTCTTTGTTCTCCCTTTTTATGTTTACCCTTTTCCAGTCCTCTGGGACCTCACCCGTCCTTCAAAATGAGTTCTCAAAGATAATTGTTAATGGTTTTGAGATTGCTTTAGTTAGTTCCTTAAGTAGCCTAGGATGAATTTAATCAGGCCTTGATGACTTGAATACTTCTAACTTATCTAAATATTCTTTAACTTATTCTTTCCCTATTTTGGCTTGCGTTCCTTTCCCCTTGTTTTTAATATTAATTGTGTTGTGTATCTGGTCACCGTTAACCTTGTTAGTGAAGACTGAAACAAAATTGGCATTAAACACCTCAGCCATTTTGATGCCATCAGTTATGAGCTCTTTCCTGTTAAGTAGAGGACCTACACTTTCCTTTGTCTTTCTCTTGCTCCTAATGTATTTAAAGAACCTCTTCTTATTGCCTTTTTTGTTCCTTGCTAAATGTAACTCATTTTGTGCCTTAGTCTTTCTGATTTTGTCTCTATGTGCTTGTGCTATTTGTTTTTTACACTCCTCCTTAGCCATTTGTCCATGTTTCCACTTTTTGTAGGATTCTTTTTTGATTTTTATGTCATTAAAGAGCTTCTGTTACAGCCATGTTGGCCTCTTAGAATTCTTCCTATCTTTCCTTTGTATCGGGATAGTTTGCGGTTGTGCCTTTAATATTATTTCAGTAAGCAACTGCCAGCTCACCTCAGCTATGTTTTCTCTTAGATTTTCTTTCCATGGGACCATACCTACCAGTTCTCTGTTCCAGTCTGCTTTTTTTAAAGTCTGTTGTCCTTATTCTGCTACTCTTACTCCTTCCTTTTCTTATAATCATGAAATCCATCATTTCATGGGCACTTTCACTCCAAATTGCTACCAATTCCTTCCTGTTGGTCAGAATCATGTATAAAATGGCTGACCCCCAGGTTACTACTTCCACTTTTTGAAACAAAAAGTTGTCCCCAATACATTTCAAGAACTTATTGGAAGTTCCGCGTTTTGCCATATTACTTTTCCAACAGATGCCTGGGTAGTTAAAATCCCCCATTACTACTGGATCTTGTGTTTGGGATATTTCTGTTACACCTCTACCCCGATATAATGCAACACGAATTCTGATATAACACGGTAAAGCAGTGCTCCAGGGGGGCAGGGCTGCGCACTTTGGCAGATCAAAGCAAGTTCGATATAATGCAGTTTCACCTATAACACGGTATGATTTTTTGGCTCCCGAGGACAGTGTTATATCAAGGTAGAGGTGTTTTTGGTGGTCTTTAGTAGACTCTCTACGATGATGTCACCCCTACTTTTTACCTCTTTCGTCTTTACCCAGAGACATCAATTGGTCTGCTCTGACCACCTTCTGAATCTCTGAACAAGCTCATATTCCTGACGTATCATGCAACACCTCCTCTCTTGTTATCCTGCCTGTCCTTCCTGAGCGAGCTATACTCCTCTATAACAATATTCCAGTCATGGAACTTATCCCACCAAGTCTCTGTGACACCAGTTAAGACATAATTTAGCTTATATACTAATATTTCCAGTTCTTCCTGTTTATTCTCTTTGCATTTGTACATCTAAGATGTGGAGGAAATTCCTCTACTGATGTCCCTCTTGTTTCTTCTATGACTCTATTATAATTTTCCATGCTCCTTCTCCCCCCAACATCTAACTCTCTGTTAAGGTTGCCTTTTTTTTGTTTATCTTTGAGCTTTTGTCCCCTGCCCCCTTTGAACCTAGTTTAAAACCTCCTCACTAGGTTGGTGAGTCTGGGCACGAGGATGCTCTTCCCCTTCTTGGTCAGGTGGACCCCATCTCATCCCAGCAGACCCTCTTCTCAGAGCAGCATCCCATGGTTGAGGAAGCCAAAGCCACCTTATTAATACCATTTGCATAGCCATGCATTCATCTGTAGGATGCGTGTGTCCCTGCCTGGGCCCTTACTCTCCATGGGGAGGATGGATGAGAACACAATCTGCGTGCCTTCACTCTTGCTCCAGAAGTCCTGTGCTCAGGGTCATACTTAGCAATATCATTAGTGCTCATATGGACGAGTAACACTGGATAGTGGCACGGGTGGCTCTAGACATTTCGCCGCCCCACGCACGGCGGCATGCTGCAGAGGGTGCTCTGCTGGTCGCTGGTCCCGCGGCTCCGGTGGACTCTCCGCAGGCACGCCTGTGGGAGGTCCACCAGAGCCACGGGACCAGCAGACCCATGCTTGGTGTGCTGGGGCCCAGAGCTGCTCCTGGATAGTGGTCAGAGGGACGGATGAGCCTCAGCAACCTTCCCGTAACATCTCAGATGTGGGCTGCAGGCAGGCAGCACACCTTTGCAGAGATCATGTCAGGTCAGCAGATGGATGCCTCCATCTCCTTCAGAAGGGAGTCCCCAGCCACCAGCACCCTACACCTACTCCTCCTGGGTGACGTGACTGTGAGCCTCCCAGCTTTGGGGGCAGGTGGCTCCTCCTCCTCAGCAATTGAAGTCTGCTCCTTGTGTCTTGTTGCCAGTACGATGAACAGTTCCCTCACCTCAATGGACGTGGGTGGGGGTGAAGCACTATCTATTGTTCAGGGTGGCCAGTAGCCAGTCTCCTCTCTGTACAGCCCCAGTTTTCCTTCTTCCACTGCTGTTGGTGTAGTCATCTGTAGTTGGCTAACATCCTCCATCCTAGATGTTTCCAAGTATGTCCTGTCAATGAAATCCTCAGACTCCTGTATGCTACACTGATGAGGCACCTCCTCCTGCAGCTCTTCCTACCTGTTTCCCGAGGGATTCCACCAACAGACACCTCTCACACATGGTCATTTCCCTGTCAGACTTTCGTCAACAGGGACATGCAGGCCCCAGTCCCAGTAGGTCAAAGCCCGGGCCTGGGTGGAAGCCTCCAGGATTAGGATGCCTGTCTGATCGGGGACCCCACAGATGCAGGGAGAGAGAAAGAGCAGCTGGTGGTGTTGGTGACATGCCATTTTCCATCCCATGGTAGGTTCTTCCTTGTAGAGCAGTAGGACTCAACCTTTCCAGACTACTGCACCCCTTTCAGGAATCTGATTTGTCTTGCGCACGTCATGTTTCACTTCACTTAAAAACCACGTGCTTACAAAATCAGACATAAAAATACAGATGTGTCACAGCACACTATTTCTGAAAAATTGCTTACTTTCTCATTTTTTCTGTATGAAATTTGTTGTATCAAGCAGGCAAGGTACTAACAAGCTTCAACAGGACTTTATTTTTACAGTGGAAACCCCTTTACCAAGCTGCTGTTCCACACTCTGTAACTCTCACTCAGCCTCCTCCACTCCTCCCCACTCGCAACAGCCAGTGCTTCCAGTTCTAATAATTACAAGCACATCTAAACACCACAAAATTTTAGTTTGTACTGACTTCGCTAATGCTTTTTATGTAGCCTGTTGTAAAACCAGGCAAAGATCTAGATGAGTTGATGTGTCCCCTGGAAGATTTCTGCGTACCCCAGGGGTACACATACCCCCAGTTGAGAACCACTGTTGTAGAGTACCTGCAAGTTAAAGAAAGGGGGGAAAAAAACAACCATGCAGCCCTGCCTTCCTCCACTGGTGAACTCCCTTAGTCTTGAAGCTGCCTTCATCTCACCAGCCTACAGGGAGGCCGCATGCTTTTTAAAGCCTGGGCCCCAAACACAACTGGAATGGGTGACTCAACGCCTCTCTCTCAGTTACCTCTTATCTTTGCCCTATGCAGTTAAAAACTGCACTGCTCTCACTTCTAAGAGCCCCTGCTAGAAAGGAGCCGCTAATTTACCTAACTGCAGGGCAACTTAGCAGGACAGTCAACAACCAAGTCTAGATTTCAAAACACAGCAACCAGCTCAGAGTCCTATCAAACTCGATGGCAAATTCCCAGCACAGAAAGTGCTCCTCTTTTGCCCCCCAAATTTAATCAATAGCAGTAAGTAAGAGGTGCCCCAGAGATACAGCTAACTCCCTTCCTGAGATGAGGGAGAAGGAATCCTGCAGGCCACAAATTGTTTGCAACTGATTTGAACACATACTTAACTCTGAGTACGTGAGTACTCCTATTAGTGTCATGGGACTACTTGCATGCTTTAAGTTAAGCACACGATAAAGTGTTTGCTAGTGCAGTCCTTAGTGGGACTGGAGTAGATCCTGACACTCCTATGCCTGCCCCTACCCTACAGAGGCCAAAGGTCTTCTTGGTGTGTCATAGTCCTGTTTCAAAAACTTGTGTCAGGATATGCAGAGCAACTTCATGGCGTGCAGAGGATGTTGGTCCCTACATGATCTCCCTAAAGTCTGTTTCACAGAACAGAACCATTTCCACCTTGTCTTGTGCTGTCTATGTCAACGTGTTATTCCATATCAGAGGGTTCCAAATACAGAGCAGCCAAGCTGACTCATTTTCTGGGGTTTTTGAAATGTGTACTATGTTCATGTGGTACCTCAGGTTTATTAACATCCTAACTGCAAGGGTAATAACAGAAAATCCTGTCTCTCTCACCCTTCACAATGTTCCATACCAGTATGCATGGCCCTTTACAATGTTTTCTTCATTTATTTTTAAACATACTACAGTGTTAGCTGCTAACAAAAATGCTGTTAAGTCACATAATTAATCATTGTCACAGTATCCCCAAGTACATGATTTTCAATCTTTAAAATAATTTTCAAATGTATAACAGGCTCTCTGAGTGTTAACATAGAAGATGCACTAAGTATTAGCTGTGTGTAAAATGCCATCTTGCAAGATGAAGTTTTCTCAAAAATACTGGCAAAAACGAAACATAAATAGGAATTTGTTTAAAACATAGTATTTTTACATTTGTACAATCATCTACTTAGGATATTTGTTAAAGTTATTTAACTGTGGTATTGTAAAAGTTTCACTCTGCTAGTTTTGTGAAACAACTGACATGCTAATACAGCTGCAGAACAGACTTATATTACAACATACATTTCTCTGGTGGTAGCATTTCACTGTAATATCTCCACATATCCCTTTATCATGTGCCTGTTCTTTACAAATAGAATTAATTGAGTACCTTTCAGCATGAGCTTTCTGAGAAAGGTCCTGGTATGTATTACAACTATTAAACAATTTATATTGCAATGGTGTTCAGCAGCCCCCTTTGTGCTAGTACAAACAGATTCCAAAAGTTTACAATCTAAGTACTTCAGTCAGCTTTTCTGAGCAAAACATACAGTAATGAAATAGAAGAATGAATAATATTAGAAGGTATATAGAAGGGAGAGACAAATTCTGATCTCAGTTACATTAGTGGAGTCTGGAAAAACTCCACTAACTTCAGAGGAGTAGTTTCAGATTACACTAGCTTAACTGAGATCAGAATCTGGGTTTAGTTTCTAGATATAGGGGTCAGATCTTGGCCTCTTGCTTTATCCTATTTTAGTGACTCAGAGCAGACTTAAAGCTGGTCTAAACGGTCAGTTGAGGAGAATCCTTCAGAGGAGCAGGGCTGGTATAGGGAGCCTAATTATAGCACTGCTTCATTCCAGCGATCTCTGTTTACTGCAGGCGCCATGGAGGTTAAAGCTGTTTGCAAATTAGAGCAGCCCCAGACTGCTCTAATATACAACAGTGGCTCAACTGATCCCCAGTCAGATCCAAGAGTGGGAGAGTACAAAGGTGGCATCCATCCCCTTTCGCTATGTAGCATGGTGAGGCCTGAGGAGAGTAGCTATAGTCTTTAGATCTTATCTGATGAGAGTGGCCTAATACCTCATCCATGATGCAATAGACAGAACAAAAATAACGATTGCTGTGTGTCCTGGGAAGCTGCAGAGATGTTAACAGATTAGGTGGTGAAGAAATGTCATTTCTAAAGCTTTGTGATTTAGGCACTTTTTCTCCAGTGATGTTTGTGGCAAAAATTTAAGTGATGCTCCTTCCCTTTCTTCTTCATAGTTTGAAGCAACCTTAGGAATTGATTTAAGTATACAGGATATTACCAGACCTGGAGGACAATGACCAGATATTTTTTTTGTTTAAATAATGTTCACCTTAAACTGTAACTTACAGCCCACTAGCTATTTTAGTGTTTACATTAATGAATGAAGTGGAGGCAAGATGCTGGGTGATACCTATAGGTCTTATCAGTGAGTTACTAGGTTTGTGAAAAATGGGACAGACTAAGTGATAAAGTTAGTTATTTCATTAGGCTTCAGCATTAGCACTAGAGCAGGGGTAGGCAATCCATGGTAGCATGCCAGCGGATTTTCAGTGGCACTCACGCTGCCTGGGTCTGGGGGCTCTGCATTTTAATTTAATTTTAAATGAAGCTTCTAAACATTTTAAAAACCTTATTTACTTTACATACAATAGTTTAGTTATATATTATAGACTTACAGAAAGAGACCTTCTAAAAACATTAAAATCTATTACTGGCACGCAAAACCTTGAATTAGACTCATAGACTTTAAGGTCAGAAGGGACCAATATGATCATCTAGTCTGACCTCCTGCACAAAGCAGGCCACAGAATCCTACCCATCCACTTCTATAACAAACCCCTAACCTATGTCTGAGTTATTGAAGTCTTCAAATTGTGGTTTGAAGACCTCAAGCTGTGGAGAATCCACCAGCAAGTGACCCATGCCCCATGCTGCAGAGGAAGGCGAAAAACCTCCAGGGCCTCTGCCAATCTGCCCCGGAGGAAAATTCCTTCCCAGCTCCAAATATGGCATTCAGCTAAACCCTGAGCATGTGAATAAATGAAGACTCGGCACATCACTTCTGAAAGGTTGCTCATCCCTGCACTAGAACAAACCAGAACCTGGATAGCTTTTGGCATAAAAGGACTTGTATGGATCAATTTTGTATCTGAGAAAGGGAGAAGGAAACTAATATTCTTGGAATTTGAGATACATGAGTGTACATACCAGTGATTTTTAATTTAGGGCTAGATTTTGAACCCATTACTCATTCTGGTGAACAGTTAGTCACAGGACTAATCCTATGGAAGCCAGCAACTGTGGATCTTAGTACTCCTGTGAGTAACTGTTCACCAATGTGAATAAGGGATTCATGATTTTGGATTAGTCTATAATAGCTATCAAAGGAACATTTGCTATTTTTTAGGAGACTCTATGTAGGCAAATGTCTATATATGTACACAAATTGCCTTTTACTAAATCAGACCATTCAATTTTTAGTCTAATTATACAACTAAATCCCAGTGTAATGAGTAAGTACACAGATAACCTGCTTATGCTATTTTATAATTTTACGATTTAACTTTCCTAAGCCAACACATTCTGAAAATTCAATTTACAGAAGAAGGGTAGCTAAGTCTGCCAACATATGTTACCCATCACCTCACTACGTTTCAAGTCTCAGTCTCACCTTCAAACTAAGGCAAAACTAAATTACTGGAATTGCATTCCCTATCCTTTTCTATCCACAGTATTAAGAGATGTGTTTGTTTTCCTGAGTTTCTAGTAAACGACAGGTCAGTTAAGAGTGGAGGATTGGTTTAAAAATAAAAATAGCAGTAGATATACAGGGAACATTTACAGTATTCTATGATTCTACTGATAAACTTATTAAAAATGCATCTCCTCATTGTAGTCATCAATATTGATTATAAAAGCTTATGTTTCTGTACCTTGTCACAAAATGTGAAGCTTTTAAACACAAGTACAGGCTCATAAAGAAGTCATATTTACTTCTAGGAGTAATCATCTCTGGATATGTTGAGTAAACTCCTCAGAAGTGGCATCCGCACCTGCAAACAAATATCTAAATACATGGTAGTTACACTGCCTTTATCTAGCTGTTTTCCCACTTGCACGTATATTTTTTCAACATTTAAAAGGGAGACTTTCAAAGATTTTATATAACGGAACAAAATAATTATAACTGAGCCCCACTGACACAGGCAAAAATGTAACAAAGAAATTCATACTGGGAGAATAAAGATACAGGGCTGCCTTTGAACCTGGAAGTCCCTTGGATTGCAACCTAGTGTACTGCCAACATGCCACAGATGTACACCATATGAGCAGATGAAGGAAATATAAAGAGTCTGTAGTCATTTTACATCTATCTCAAGATGAATGTTTGGAACCATTATAGATTTATGCACTTCTGTTTATGGGTTAGCCTTAGAAATAGTTAAACACATTGTTTATTAAAGCCCTTAACAGGGAGGAAAAGGCCACATTCCCTCATGTTAAGGGCTTTATATTCCATTCTTATTAAGGCTACTTCTTGAGGCTTACCCTTTTGGGTGTCTCTACTCTGAAGAAGGTCACATCATAGGGGTTCTGTCATCACACCTCAGTGTGGCAAGGGACCAAGCCTGTGGACTCATAGACATCTGCCTCAGTCCATCCCTCTCTACTTTTAAAAATCTATTGAAGATGTTGCTTTATCAGAAGTGTTTTTCTTCTGCAACTGCTATAGTCCCCATGTATGTATCCTTCCTTTTTAATTATGTCGATACGTCATTTAATAATGTATTTTGAGTTGCTGTTGTCTATTTTGTGCTGTTTTAATTGTTGTTGTCTGATAAACTGTACAGAGCCCAAAGTGACTGGTGGTGATTTTTTGGGGGAGGAGGAGGGGGAAAGATGCTCTGTAAATTATTAAATTAATTTCTTTTTAAAAGATCCTACAAAAATAAAAGCTAAGGAAAAACTATTTAGTTGTTTATACATGAGTGGTGAAGCATGCTTATCTCATATAATACTGCTAAGCACTGCAGGCAACAAAGCCCTGTGTGTCTTTTGACATACCCTTAAAACACCTTAATTGTGTGGCAGTTTTACTGCTCTTCTGAAGCCATCTCAGAACTTCTGTGTTGGGTCAATTTTTAACTTTTTCTAATGTTTCCACTGGGTGGTGCTGCAGGAATTCCAACTTTTTGACTTGAATCTGCATTTCCCAGAAAGACACCTCTAAAATATAATAGGAGGAAGTCCAGATTTAGAAAGTTTTTGCAGTTTCAACACAATAGAAAAATTCTGAGGATGCTCTAGCAGGAAACTTTCCAGTTGCTGGATATGGAAAAATTACCAACACACTATATTGTGTACAAAGAGTTCCCTAAAGTGCTGCGGGTGTGTACTGCAGCGCAAGTTAGTTCTATTGGCATTTACCAGAGAAAGTTCTTCATCAAGTTAATACATGAATGTTTACAACACATTTACTTGCAAGCTTATTTTTTTCAAGGTCAGTTAAATTAGCAGTAAGATCTCCTTCACTGGATATTTGACAAAATTTCTAAGTAAACAAACTGATATTTTTTTCCCTTCATTTTGGTAGAAATGCTAACTTTTCACTGACCACATCGTATTTGTCATCCTTGAAGCATAACTGTTGAGAAATATAATTTGAAGATTGACTCAGACTTTTGGCTTTTTCTTTTACAATGTTCCTGTGCAGCCATTTGGATAGTACTCGCCACGTTCTTTAACCTCTCGTGATCTGTTGGTTGTTACACAAACCAATATCAAGGGAAAAATTTAATGATTTTGCTAATTATTCTAGAAACACAACCTGTCTCAAAATCGTCATCAGCTCGAATTGCATCTGGAGTCATGTGTAAAACAATTGTTCTTGATAATATTAAAATTAATTTTTGCTTTCACAACCTGCATGTTTCTTATGTTTGCAATTAAACTAAAAAAGAATATAGATAAGATAAAAGTGCTAGAAATTACATTTTTCTGTATTTTTGTCTAAAAATATTCATTTATTTTAAACGTTGAGTGTTAGTTACAGTAAATTGAAAGATTTTGGTCATCTCAGTGAAAAATGAATTCTTTTTAAACTTGCATAATGATTTTTTTTCCCTGCTAGATATTGTCTTGTTTAAAATAATTACTCAGCTCTCTCATCATTTCTTGTATCCAGTAATTACATTAAAAAAAAACACCTTACCAAAATAATGTAGTTTAACAGCAAAATAGCCATGTTTTGCAAGCTAATGCAGTCATCATCTCAAGGGTTAAAACAAACCTGAGACACTTAGCAAAATAAAACCAGAGCTGCGATTACAAACTGGGACAGATGTAGGAGGCCAGGTTTCCTGTGGCCCATTTTCCAGTTTCCTGCCTGTAACCTGTAGAAATAGAGGAAGCTGAAAGCTAACGTGAATGAGAGACCTAACAATGCACAGCGTCACTCTGCTCAGAGAAACGTGCTCTTAGCCAGAACTAGGATACAAAGGCAATAAACACACAAAAAATACACCCTCGTTTTCCAGACCAGTTGAAAAGAAGACAGACATCTGTTTAAAGAGAAATGCGTGTGCCTGCAAAACAAGTACTTTCCTGTATGAGACATAAATGCACGTGTGTGCATGAGAGGGTGAGGTGGCTGGATGAGTGAGAGTGTGTGTGTGTGTGTGTATAGTAGTTGTATGTTTTGCAGCTGCTCTGGTTGCAAAAGGATTGGGTAATTTCTTAATGTATTTAGTGAATTTAATTTCCCTGCTCTGGCTAGGCCTGTGTTTTAATCTTTTTCATGTACATATTTGACCACTGTGAGCCATTCCAAACTTTGCAGATTTAACTGGCCTGTTATAGACTGTGCAGCCCCTGTGGTCTTCCAGTCAACCTCCCTGACTAATCTGTTCACCCAGGTTCCATATCTTGATTTTTGACCTTAGTGGATATGCAGAATCACGTCTGTGAATTTTAAAGTTTACATTAGTTCCTAGCGACTTACTGTGATCTGTAGCAGCTCCTATTGCCCTAGGAAGTCCACAGAGAGGCAAACCTGGGAGTGGAAGAAAAAAATCCAGGCATGGAACCTAGAAGAAACAGGAGAACCTGGGATTAGGGGCCAGATGTAGGTAAATCAGCTGTGAAGCCAGGGACTATGGAGAGCTCCTGAACACCACAGGGTTTCCTGCTTTCTGCCTTCTAATTACTCTGTACAGTTTCTAGCTCCCCCTATCCCAGGGCCCACAGATCTTAATATCGCCACAAAGTATCCTACTTTCTACTTCCCAGTTCATGTCATTAACATTTAAACAGACATAAGGTGACTTCTTAATTTAACCTTAATTCTGAATTTTCTGTGTTTCTCATGGTTGTTTTTTGACGACAACAACATTCTTGTAAGGTGGGGGTTTTGTTCATGGTTCATTTTTTTACCCTCAAATTACCCTGATGTGTACTCAGTCTGAACTTCAATTTATTTACATTGTTGTCTGGAAACTAATTTAAATTGTTTGGAATGAGCAATGTTAATACCCCACAATGGATGTGTGTGTATATATGTATATGTTGTATCTCCTGATAGGGAAATTTCTGGGAATAGGCATTTTGATGGGCATCTTTCATAATATTTATCAAACTCCTGTCTATGTACTCTAAAGCAGGTTCTCAATCACTAGCACATAGTGTCAGCATTGGTATTCTAGGCTCCTCTTTCCTATCTTAGTGGTAAACCTCAAGTTTGGGCTTTGGGGCCTTGGGGCCGTGCATCTATTCATTTCTCAGTTAGTCTGGTAAACTGTGATAGTTGCTTGAGAAGTTTGTGGATCCCTGTTTTATACGGATTATTCCTTTGCCATAAAAGATTCTATTTCCATAATTGTTGTTATACCAATAATTATTTATATCAGTGGAGATTGTGTTCATTGGGGAAAAATTTATTAGACTATTCAGCTCAACCTAATACTTCTGACATCACTGGGTGTATATGTGCCTTCCACAAATATACTACATCAAAACCCCCTACATGTAAAGAACATTAAGGTTGCAAAGTTAAAACTCAAAAGTTAGGAATGCCAGAATTAAGGTTGCCAGTGCAACCTTAATTCAGTTCCCCGGTGCATATGCATTATAATGCATTCTTTAATTATTTGGTCACATACAATATTTTCCATAGATCCTCTGACTCATTCAGTGCACAGGATAGATGTTGTTCGCTGAAATGTCAGTATTTCTTTTTATACTCATCATTCAATGTGTGGCCCCAGGCATTATTTCTTGCACACCATTCAAACCTTGCACTGAGTAAAAAATTATTAATTTCTAGGTTTGCTGAGGAAAATTAGGAATTCCTATGAAAATTCTGACAGTTCTGAATTTGTTTTTTCCCCAAATTGGGACAAAAAGTTGAAATTTTTGGTGGAATTTTGATTCAGATTGAAACTAAACATTGACATTGCCAAAATCAAAATGTATCAAAATGCTTTGTTTCAAGTTAGTTCAATATTAAATACATTGTCACATAGTGGCTCATTGCCTCATAATTGTAATTTATGCCACCATTTTCCTATCTGGGCTTGATTGCATCTCCCATAATGCACCTAGAGCCATCTAACCATGATGCACCATGGCAGTCATTTGGGGGAAATCTACATTGCATTATCAGAAGGTGTAGTTCTCCAGGGAGTCCAGCCCATAGGAGAGAAGGTGG
The DNA here is from genome assembly GCF_003597395.2 of Chelonoidis abingdonii. Classification (NCBI taxonomy): domain Eukaryota; kingdom Metazoa; phylum Chordata; order Testudines; family Testudinidae; genus Chelonoidis; species Chelonoidis abingdonii. The sequence continues at coordinate 88,882,759 of NC_133769.1, forward strand.
GACCCAAATAATTATTTGAAAGAAAATGTTTTGGCTTAGATCAAAAACCAAAATATTCAAATTTGGGTCAAACCCACCCAAAATGAAATATTTCATTTAGATTTTCCTGACAGAAATCTGAAAATTTTCAGCAAAAATTTTGATTTTGGAGAAAGTGCATTTTCTGTTGGAAAATCATTCTGACAGAGAATTCCCAACCAGCTCTATTAATTTCCTCCACTTTTTCTGTGGGGCTCTCATTGTAGCAAAATAGATTCTGCTTAATAGAAACCCTGTTAGTAACAATGTCCTATAAATAGGAACATTCTTCCTGGAACCAATTGGGTCCAGTTGACTAGAATGTTAATTGGTCTGGATATTGGGGACAGGAATGCCAGCTATTTTTAACTTCTTTGTGGCAAGCCCAGGCCACACACAGGTTTACAGGGCTGCAGCCAGGGGAGGAAGCATTGGTGCATGTGGAATCCCAGCAGGTTGCAGGCTGGGCAGCCGGGAGGCTGGAGGGGGTGGCTTTCCACAGGGAGCAGGGTGCTGGTGGCCCATGGGGTTGCATGGTACCTCTCCCTGTGCTCTCCTTGTGCTGTGTTCCACCCTGGTGCTGGGGGTCCGGGCTCAGTACATCCTAGTACCCCTACTCCCTATAGAAAGCCCTGTCTGCAGGCAGGCTAGTGGGATTGCAGTCAGGGACGGAAGTGCATGGATGTACCAAGCCTGGGCGTTCAGTGGTCTGGAGAGTGAAGGGAGAGGTGTTGTGCAGCCGTAATGTTTCCTTCCCTGGCTGCAGCCCTGCAAACCTGCCTACGGTTGGTGCTCTGCATGCCCCAGCGCTTTCTTCCATGGGCGCAGCGCTGGAACGAAGCACTGGGATTTGCTGGGCACTGACTGCAGGCCGATTTGCAGGGCTGCAGCCCCACAAGCCTTCTTTTTACTTATTGGCAACTGCCGATTAATAGCAACTTTTGGCTCTCCATCACGGAGTTGCTGATATTCGGAATCTACTGTACTGCATCTTAATTCTTTACAAACATTAATGAAATCACCTTTGCAGCACCCCGAGAGGTGAAGTGCTATTGTGCTCATTTTACACGTGGTCACTGAGGGACAGAGACAGAAGCCAAAATTATAACAGTGTTAACTAATTTTGTGTGACCAATCTGTTCAGAGCATTTGGCCTTTTTTTATAGCGCTTTGTATGTTCAGCGCAGAGATCCCGTTGACTTCAGTTTCAGTTGTGGGTGCTTAGTACTTCTGCAAATCAGACACTAGGTGTCTTAAATTAGGTACCCAGAAAATAAGGAATAGACAATGAATGGCCACCTGTGAATATATTGGTATATGTGACTTGCCCAGCTTCACATAGCAAGTCTGTGGCAGAGGCAAGGATAGAATCCATTTCTCCTGGGCACCATTTAACTGCCTTAACCATGAGACTGTCCGTTCTCTTCCTGCAATTCCCTGCCTCATCCATTACACTCCTCCCAGGTTCTGCAACAAATGAGCAGGGTCCTACAGACAACAGCTTCAGTCCACCCTATGCACTGAAAAAGGCAGGGATCCTGTGGAAAAAATAGAATGTGATCATATAATTAAAAACTTACCATAATGCGTATGCACAAGGGGACTGAATTAAGCTTGCACCTAACTAACCCAACCAACCTAACATTTTGGTGCTTGGCTTTGCAACATTAACATTCTTTTACTGTAGCATTTTTGGATGTAATTTCCTAAGATAAAAAAACAAATTGAAAAAAAAAAGTATCACATAGAACCATATTGAATCCCTCCCTCCCGCATATGGGTGAACAGCAGGGTTGGGATCTATAGATCACAGCACAGTTCTGTATTACTTAAGCTAATGGAGTAACTGGTAGCAATGGAAGGCTGTTATCTTTTATGTGAACCCTGGGACTAGAGGAGATGGACACCTATGCTTTGCTGGTGAATTTCACAGTTATTTGCTACATAGCAAAGAAAAGATGAGACTATTCCAGGTTCTGCAGGGGAGTGATCTCTAGGGATTACAGATCCTTTGGACTCTGTCTCCCCCAGCCTTATCTCCTCCTCTGCTGCGATCCCCCTGCTCCTTTCCTCTTCTTCCACAGCTCCATATATTCTCCCTTAACTATGTCCTTGGAAACAGCTGACCCATTTTATTTAAAACTTAAAAAAAAAAAAATCACCCTGAGGCAGATACCTGGCACGGAAAATTTCAGCCTGTACAGTTTGTTTGTGGAAGTTACAAGAACTGGAAACAAGGTTTTATAATGGAAACTGCTGGGCAACCTTAGCTATAGTTGTCACTACCTGCACCACCTATAATACGTGCTCTTGGTCAGGGCTGAAGGATCAGGAAGGTGCTGCAACAAAACACACTTCTAAACCAGTTATGGTCCAATTAAACTTTCCTCTGATATAGAGAAGAGGATGTAGTCCAGCTCTAAAAGCAAAGAAAGGCACGTTGTGTGTCTGAACTATTCTAGTAATATGACTTATGTCATCATGATTGCGAAGGTTGTGTTGGTGTTTTCAGAACCCCTTACCCTTTTTAATTTCTTCAACTGAAATTCTGTCTTCAAGGTCTTAGCCCATGAGATTTGTTTTACAAAAGTCTAAAACAGTTTAAGCTATTTTTAATTTCCCAGAGTAAAATAAATTGATGATTTCAGATGCTTTTTGTTATTACAAAGAGGCACCAGATGTAAATTAAAATTGTGCAGGATATTTCTTTATATTATATATTATTAGTTATAAGGGAGAAACTCAAATAAAAATGTATTTGTAACAATATGATTATGAGCCAGCTCCCTGTGTAATAAAATAAACACATTTTTTAACTCCAGGGGCTAGTGTATACATGTGAGAGTCAGATGAATAGAGTTACATGATTAACCAGAATGTCTTGGATAAATCCTCTATGGAAGGCTAAATACTTATTTATCCAATAGACTATATCTGCTTTTAAAGGCACATGATGTAACTTTAAATATCTGTATCTATATATGTGTTTATACCCTTTTTCTTACCATACATGAGGTAAAAAAGGATTAGTATAAAAATACATAAAATCGGCATAAAAATTAATGTAACTGAATAAATACTGTGCCTTTAATTCTAAATATATGTTTTACATTTAACTTAAATACTGGTTTGTTGAAGAGACTGGAATGGCTCCCCATGGACCTCTGCCCTCTGTCGTAGACTATATTACTGTTACATTGCACATCTGGGAGTCGTCGGCTATGTAGTCCTGCCTTTTGTGTTCAAATTGAATTTCCAAATGCAATGGATAAATGAGGCCTTTGCAGTCATAAAAAAATGGACAAATTTGGAAAACCTCTTTTGGTGTGGGTGCTCTGAAGTGATTTAGACCAAAGCAAGTTCCCACTTCTATTTTGCCTCCCCCCTAAAGATATTCACTTAATTCTCTAGTATCTTTAGCTGACTCAGTAAAATAACTTTAGTGAAGAATAAATTATTTATTTTTGTCATTAAATATTCTACATGCAGAGTTTCATTTTGTTTATCATAGGACCTAGTGGATTGTTTTTCTAGTGAGTGAAAAGCAACAAACATTAATTAACACCCTGATGTATATGAGTGAAGAGAAATACCTAAAGTTCAGTGAACTGCTTATACAGGTACATATAGTCTCATATGGTTGAATAGCTAGAAGCCTTGTGCCACCTTGTGGCAGTCACACCAAACATAACTGTAGAGCCTTAAGCCTGATAACACACTAGCCGCACTGTAGAATAATATTCGAACCTTAGTGACCTAGACCCTACTAATTTTGTTTTGGAGATAATTTCATTTGCTGGACTTAGATGTAGACAGTGGATACTCCTAAAAATCCAGTTAACCTGATAATACTGAGATTTTTATATCTGTATCAGATATGTGAAACAAGGTCAGAATTGAACAAGCAATTAAGCAAGTGCTAAGAAAAAATATTGAATTAGTGGCTTTACGACTCCTATTTTCCCCTGATTTAGGGATATCAACTAATTATCTTATTTGGATACCTAGAACAGCGGTCACAAAAGCCTGAGTGACCAGGCCTGATACTTATACCAATGGTTAGAGGTAATATTTACATGCTGACAAATTCCAAAATTACTGAAAATGAGAAAAATCTTGCTTATTCATTTTCTAGTTTAAAGATCAATTGAAAATGAATTTTTGATTGTAAAAATAGCCTGACCTTCAATGTTAACAATCCTGAATCTTGATTTAAATGTGTGCACACATATGGCAAATCAGAATATGGACTCTCTGAAATGTCCTAGTTTGTCTATATAAGCAATAGAAGACAGGATCTTATAAAAGGAAGTGACTGTCTACACAAGGACACCCATGAAAATTAATATGCATTAATGGAAAGTGTGAATTTGAAGTGGACTAGTTAAACTTTAATTAATCCCTGCATGATGCTTTTATTCAGAAATAAAGTGGCCTTAATTCAGTTTACTTTTACTCACTGTGATTTAATTACTCACTTTAATTCTGGGATCTAATAGCAGGTGTGTTGTAAGTAAGACATGAGATGTAATTTTTCTGCTCTACTTCGTGCTGATTAGGCCTCAACTGGAGTATTGTGTCCAGTTCTGGGCGCTACATTTCAGGAAAGAGGTAGACAAATTGGAGAAAGTCCAAAGAAGACCAACAAAAATGATTAAAGATCTAGAAAACATGACCTGTGAGGCAAGATTGAAAAAATTGAGTTTGTTTAGTCTGGAAAAGAGAAGGCTGAGAGGGGACATAACAGTTTTCAAATACATAAAAGGTTGTTACAAGGAGGAAGGAGAAGAATTGTTCTTAACCTTTAAGGATAGGACAAGAAGCAATGGGCTTAAACTGAAGCAAGGGAGGATTAGGTTGGACATAAGGAAAAACTTCCTAACTGTCAGGGTGGTTAAGCACCGGAATAAATTGCCTGGGGAGGTTGTGGAATCTCCATCATTGGAGATTTTTAAGAGCAAGTTAGACAAACACTTGTCAGGAATGGTCTAGGTCAGGGTTTCTCAAGCTCTTTCTTTCTGAGGACCCCCCCCGCCCATGCTATAAAAACTCCATGGCTCACCTGTGCCACAACAACTGTTTTTGTCCATATAAAAGCCAGGGCCATCATTAAGGGGTGGGAAGCAGGGCAATTGCCCGGGGTCCTACGCCACAGGGGGAACTGTGAAGCTAAATTGCGCAGGCTTCGGCTTCAGCCCCGGGTGTTGGGGCTCAAGGCCACAGGCTGTGAGTCTAATGCCAGCCATGCTTGGTGGACCCCTTGACACCTGCTTATGGCCCCCCAGGGGGCCCCAGACCTGTGGTTGAGAACTCCTGGTCTAGATAATACTTAGTCCTACCATGAGTGCAGGGGCCTGGACTGGATGACCTCTCGAGGTCCCTTCCAATCCTATGATTCTATGAAAGAGGGTGTTCAGACAGAAGTTTAATGTGGTTTAATTAATCCACTTCAAATATGCATTTTTAGTTAATTTGGCTTATTTTTCCTGGATGTTCCTGCATAGACAAGCCCTCAGCCCCTTTTGAAAATTTTACCCTATGCCTAAATCACTGTTTCAATGGGATTTACTTTTCCAACTGACTTAGGACACTTCTGAAATTTTTCTCCTAGCTGCCAGCTCCATCTGCGATACTGAAGGGCAAGATACTTCTTACGTAACTGATGGAATGTTTAAGGTGAATCCCTTTGGGGGAATTATTTTACACTTCCCAAGTGTGCTAGGCTCCTTACATTGCCGATAAAATGGTCCCTGTTCCAAATAGCTGACAGCCCAAGTGCAGACATGATGCCACAAAGGAGGTGACAAAGCAGCAGAGAAAGAGGATTGGTGAGAAAGGAGAGGGATTACAGCAATACGATTACGCAGTCACTATGGTAAGGCAGGTCACCTCACAGCGGTGTGTATGTTTAGTTAAATGAATTTAATTCCTGACTCCCTTCTTATGGTACTTGCAGTATCAGGAGGTTTTCCTGAAGAGAGGGTAGTACCCTGGAAGTGAATTCTGAGAGCAGGAACCAGCATAGACTGGCGTCATTAGTGGAGGAGAGGTTACAGTGATCCAGTGAGATAATGTAGGCAGAGGCTGTTATGGAGGGCATTGTAAATGAGGCTAAGTTTAAACATGATGCAGTGGATATGGAGGAGATGGGCAAGGATGATGATTTTTAGAGGCCATGTTTTGTATGGGCTATAGAGGAGCGATGTGGGAACAAGGAGGCCAGAGCGCGGTGGTTGATGCAGAAATTGAAATGGGAAGTGCTAAGGGCCTGGAAATGACACTGGGTTTATGTGAACAGCATGCACAGTGTTTTATGTTCCCTTTACTCTGGTGTGTATGTTTTAGCAAAAAATAATGTGGGAAAAAGAACGTTCCAACTAAAATTGTGACATGGGAGTGCCGGTCTTCTGTATTTTTGTGCTTAGAATGATTTTTTAGTGCCTTGCACCTTCCTTTGCCAAGCTGTTTTTTAGCTACGTAGAATGAATCCTACATGAAGATTTGGGTTGAGATGAACCTAGAGCCTAAATCTGTGCTACTGAATGGCTTTCACACAGTGTTGTCTTTTGTCTATTGTAGGTATGGAGAGTGCAATCACACTGTGGCAGTTCCTATTGCAAATGCTGCTGGATCAGAAACACGAGCACCTGATCTGTTGGACATCCAACGATGGGGAATTCAAGCTACTCAAAGCAGAAGAGGTGGCCAAGCTGTGGGGACTCAGAAAAAACAAAACTAATATGAATTATGACAAGCTGAGCAGAGCTCTCCGATACTATTATGACAAGGTAAACATTGTTATTCTGAAGCAGATTAAGAAGATAGAAGCAAAATCATATAAACTAATTCGGTGATGCAAATAATACTTTACCTTTATGTAGATGCTTTCATTCTTAAAGATCCCAAAACAAAGTATAAAAAGAGCACCATTGCAGGCAGCCACCTCTGGGTGGAGTGACAACTAACTGGCACTCAGTAAACCACTGCACAATACTGGAGTCAGGGCGGAGCAGAAATTTTGGCCAACACCCTCTATAACTGTTGACAATAATAAAATGGCTGTTTATTATAAAGAGAGACTGGTTATCACAGCATATTTAGGACTTTCTCCAGGGAAGATCAGATGTGGAGCGTAGCAATGCTGTAATTATAACAGTTATGTTAGTGGCTTCACCGCCACGCTAGCTATGAAAATGGTGAACACACACACACTCAGTTTAAACATTGAGGATAAGATTTTCAAAGCCAACTAAGGGACACACGTGATTGAAACACACATAAGGTTTTTGGCCAATAATTTGGTAGTCTCACCTTCATTTCTACAAAATGTTTTGAGTTTAAGAAATGTCAGTGACAGTAAATGGCAAGTCATTAAGGGCATAATATAATGACCATTGAAATCAATGAGGGCAGAGTGTCTTTCAATTCACTTCATAGATTGAGCCCAATTCCTTTGGTTTGCAATGCAGTGAACATTAAACTCTTGAAACATTGTTTAGAATGCCTGTGGCTACACAATAGTACTGCACAGGAGTTTCCATGGAATTGATCAATAGTTAATGCCCACTTTTTCTTAAGTAATATTTAAATTTTATGTAATATCTTGTGACAAACTCTATGTTGATTTAAGTAATAGGCTAGATTACATGTTGGGTGTAATTTGGTTAGAAAACACATGTACCATGCTGACGTTTTCAGGGATGTGCAGAACAAGTGTAACTTACAACAAGAAGAGCAACTAACAGCAAGGCGCATTATTATTGTTGTTATTATTTGTATTGTGTGACACCTGGGAGCCCCAGTCATGAACCAGGAGCCCATTTTGCTATGCACTGTACAAACGCAGAACAAAAAGACAGAGCTTTGTCTAAGATAAAACGTGTGTGAGCAGATGTTGGTCTCACCCCATTCCAGGTAAAGCCTGCACAAGTGCAGACTGTGAAACTTACTCCCATTCCCAGTGTTCTCTTTATTGATCCCCCACATCATAATGACAGAGCATAAACCTCAGTCCAAGCTTCCTGCTCAATATCTAGCTGTTCCTAGGGGTTCTTGCACATTTTCTCTCTCTGCCTCTGATTCACTCTGACCAGAGGGTCACATCCACCTCTCTTATATCCTGGTAGAATTAACCATATAAAATAAGTCAGCAGAATTTACGCTGAGGCTTTATGCAAGGCTCTAACTTTTGATAACAGGTGGGTTAACAGAAGCACAGGCGCCAACTCCCTGGGTGCTCTGGGGCTGGAGCACCCATGGGAAAAAATTGGTTGGTGCTTAGCACCCATTGGTGGCCCCACCAATGAGCTCTTCCCCCTCTCTCCCTCCCAGTGCCTCCCGTCTGCTGTGGATCAGTTGTGCAGCAGCGGGCAGGAGGCGCTGGGGACGGGAGGGGGCAGAGTGAGGGTGGGGGTGAAATGGGGCAGAAAGAGGTGGGGCAGGGAAGAGCGGCGGCAGGGCCTGGGGTGGAGCCTGAACAGAAGAGCTTTGCATCCATTTGCAGAATCCCAGAACCTTTCATTCTAGTATGTCTATAGCTTTCCTAGCTTTACCTATCATGCTTTTCCTGCTATTCCCCCATCACATATGAAATTATGCACCAGCTAAATGGCAAATTGATCCAAGTTATGACATTTACTCCATGCACTCACGCATATGTGTGTACTTACCAACGTACATCATTTACCTCCCTGCTGGATTTGTTCCAAAGATTTCTATGGATGTGGCATCCACTTGCATACAACTTAGATTTTGCCCCTTGTATCTGTGCTGGAAATTCAGTGACCTTACTGAGTATAAATAATACCTACCAGTTGACAGTTGGTATGTATTTATGCTATTCTGTAGTGCATGTCAGCATCCCCAGAGGTCAGCTTCACACGGAGAATGTAGGCATAGATTTGGCCCAGTGTTCTCACTGCTGATAATGTGCCAAAATACCTGCTGGGTAGCTTCATGTAAAGATTTTTTCAACCACTCTGTCAAAATGAAATCCTGAATAGAAACATCTTGGTTATTGTTGCTTGGAGTTATTTAGAGCTTTTAAGATCAGATAGGCACCTTTTAGCCTGATTTTAAGGAGTTCTGAGCACTCACCAACTCAGATAAGGTTGATGGGAGATAAAGATGTTCAGTACCTCTGAAAACCAGGCCACTTGAGTATATTGGGAACGTCATAAGGTCACCATTAGGAGTAAACAGTGCTAGAGCAAGTACTTTATTGGCCTTTCAGTTGGTGTCCAGTCTAGTCATCTACTTTCCTGGGTTAAGTAAGATGTGGCAGCAGTGGAATAAAATATGTGGAGATAAAGAGAACAGAGGGTAACATAGAAATTGTATTTGATAAACTGGGTATAGCAGAGGGATGAATGCTTGAGGGGAACTCTCCTATGTGATGAGATATTAGAAAGACAAATTACTGGAGGACTTATTGCACAGCACAACACTGGAGGCATTAAAATATCTAGTGCAATTCCCCTATCTGGATGTTAGACTACTATTTTTCCAGCTACTCTTGGATTACTATTAATTGTATATTTCAGGATCACTATTCTTTATATGACTAAATTCTTGATTTTTACAGTGGGCTCATATTTATTATTCTTACTGTTTCATACAATGTTTGCAAAATCAGGGTTAATGCTAATTTAAATTTTTTTTTAAAGTCTAGTTATGCTTATTGGCTTGTTCTCATCTTGATTTTCCAGGAGCTAAATGAGATGAGATTATACCCTGCAGTGACTAACACTAAAATTTAGCATGATTATGGCAGGTTTGCCTGCTACACAGGGTAACTCAGACTCATTTATTGCCAAATTGAGCTTAAGGTATAGTTGTCCTGTATTAGTTGTGTTACACTAACCCCCAGGGAGTCCCCCTTGTGTTAGGTACTGTGCAAGCAGCGTTAACAAAACATCCCAAAATCCATCACTGCACGTGAAATCAAATTCTTTTCTATGTATTGAACAGGATTTGGTAGATTGATATTTTTGTTGTTGCTTAAACAAGAACTTTGAGGGAGTTCTCCTTCTAACAGGCTATGAAACATCTTCAGTGTAGGATTTTAAAGCCATAACTACTACGATAAACAGATGTTAGGATTTCAGTGAGAAGTCCGGCCCATTGAAGTTTTCTCTCCTTAAGACCTTTTGAAGGTGGCTTGGAAAGCACAAAAGGATTAACAGAAGGATATTCTATTATAGGTGGATATGATTTTCTAACCACTCAGCATGGTGAATTCTCCCTCACTAAGTACTAAAAGGCTCCTGCTCAGCATGGGGAAATTCACATCATTATCTGACTCCAGCCTCTCAGTTTATAAACTTGACTAGGATCAATGCACACAGAGTGCCTGCTGGTGAGTGAACCATTTGTGCCTGGCTTCTGCTGAATAAAGCCATTAGTTTAATACAGTAAGTGGCTGAATTTATGCTGTTTGAAAATAAGAGACAAATCATTTCTCCTTCATAATGCTTTCTCTCCAAATCCATTTTTCTCCAAGTGAGTGAAATATAATGTCTCTTTAGGTGACAGTGCCCTTTCACTTGCGACCCTTCCCCTCTCATGTATCTTTCGTCATGGCATTTGCAGCCTGTCATCTTTTCAGTCAGTCCATCCTCCCTTTGTTGCTTGCTGTCTGCTATACATTTTCTCTTTCCAAAAGCTTTAACTCAGCACCTCCAGGAGGATTCTGGGTACCTCCTATGTGCCTCTTCCAAAATGCTGATATAGTGATACCTCCTCCCCTGTGTCATCAGCAGGGTTTGAACCCCAGACCAAAACCATGGGCTACTGCTGTTGAAATTAAAGGAGTAACTCTACTGGCTGGTAGCAGCAGAGAGATTTCTCTCTGTGGGCCAGCCAGAGGTTAGCAGGTGATATGGACCGTGTTTTGTCACACTCATTCAGAAGCAATGGGGAAAGGTAGATTGCTGGCAGGGAGCAGAAGAGGCAGGGTAGCCTGCTGCAGAGTTTGAAGAACTTGTATTTCCGGATAAGCAATTTCAGTTTTTCAGGGGACAATGAAAGGTCAGTAAGTAATGGATTAAATGTTAATGAACCAGGGGAGGGCCAAGTACCAAACACCTTTTCTCCCCATACTTACTCTGGCCCATGTTTCCTTCTCCCAGCCTGTACAGCATGGAGGGGAAAAATATATGGGAAGAGCCCCTGGGGGGCCCTGTGGAGGGAAAATGTGGCTACATGGGATGCTTTGTTCACTTCTGCAAAACATGGGCAGTACTGTTGCCAATCTTCCAGGATTGTCCTGGAGTCTCCAAGAATTAAAGATTAGGTCATGTGATGAAACCTCCAGGAATACATCCAGTCCAACCAAAATTGGCAATCCTAGTGGGCAGGGCCAGAGCTGGGGAGGGAGCCACACTAAGCAGTTTGCACTTCTCTCCCAGGCTGTGGCTGATTTGTTGGATAAATTGGTGGAAGTTAGTGTTTTTTGTTGGTGCATTAACGGCTGTGTGTGCTCTGTGACTCTGCTCCGTACTCATACCCAATGCCAGCTAGAGCACTGGATCTGTTGTGGTGCCATGGTTGGGGAGTGGCTGCAGGAGGGTTCAGAGTGGGACCTGCTGGGCATAATCTGCAGGGTTTGAGGCCGGCATCCCTTCATCTGGAGGGGCTTTTCAGTATCTGCCCACTCTCAACCCTGCTGGTCTTGCAAACGAGGGTGAGGAGAGTATGCAAGTGCTCCACAACTTGTGACAAAAGCCACCAGCCATTTAGATAGGAGACTAGCACGTGATGATGGATTTTTCCGTCTTTGGGCAGTTTCCACCTTAACACAGCTGATGTTAGCAGCATTAGCCAAGCTAGTGCTACATGGTGTATTTTTAAAATTGGTCGTCACAGGGAAGTGAAGACCATTCACTGGATGAAGACAGTTTTATTGGCTCAGCCATTTTGCTTGGGGGAGGGGAGGTAACACTGGTGTCTTAAAATTCATCAAATGATTCATCTGAGTTTAAACATGAATTAATTCCAGTATTTGAGAAAAAAATACAATTGACAGCAATTTCATCAGCCATGACTTTGAGAGTAACCATGATATGCTGTTAGGGACTGCAGCTGGAATTGTATAAAATCCACATACAAAACAGTGCAGGAGAAGTGTGTTCAGGGAGTTACTACTCTTTCCCAGCGGCAGCCTCGTTCTGTTGCCAGCTTCCTGGCTTTATAGGGCCTGCCCGGTCCTGCCTGTCTGAGTCTGATTTCAATTAGCTCCCTGCTCCCTGGCTTCTCCTCTAAGTGCAGCCTAAGGAGTTAATTGGCCTACCTGGCCATCTTAACCCCCATCAGTCCTGTGTGCAGTGGATACCCCATCACACCAGGGAAAAGTATGTTGTTCTGACCATGTTAAAACATTCAGGTGACTTTGAACAGTGTTTGAGCCCCTGTACTTTGGAGCAGGGACATGAAATGTGGTAAGGGATTGGCCTTTGTGGCAGGGATCTGCCTTTTGCCACCTCTGTGAAAATCTCCCTGAATTTGGACAAGTTGTAAGCGTTTGAAAAATTGCAATTCACACTTGCTCAGTAGAGACCTATGGGTATGTCTACACGTAAACCCCTCCAGTGGCACAGCTGCTGAACTTCAATGTAGATGCTATCTACTCTGACAGGACGGGTTCTCCACTAGCACTGCCCACGCTGAGGGTCAAGTCAGTACAACTATATCTCTCAGGATATTTCACCTCGGTGAGAGACAGAGCTATACCAATGTAAGTTTCCAGTGAAGACCTGTGTCTTTTAGCAACTAAAATCTCTGAAGTTTCCATCCTCACTAAGCATGCTCCATCCCTTCCCAACTTCTACCAGTGACTGGACTGCACATGTACCATCCCCACAGAGAAACTGAGCATGCTCCCTTCAGAAAAGGGGAGTATTAAGAAAAAATTTGGAGGAGGATAATGAGGTAGCTCCGCAGACGTTTACCAAAAAGTTCCTCCCAAATGTGAGGGGCTGCATGGGAGAAAGCTCAAAGGTGCTTGTTTGAACATTTAAAAGCAAACAATGGAGACTGATATCACAGGCTGATCAAAGACAGAAGCTGAAGTTTTGAAGCGAATGAGAGATGATAGTGTGGGGACAGGCAGTGAAAGCACATGAAGGTGAAGATAAGTGGTTTATGTATGATGCGAAAGAGAAGGGGAGCCAGCGGAGGGATGTCAGGAGGTTGACATGGTCAAAGCAGCAGGCTAGGAAAATGATCTTTGCAAGAGCATTCTGAATGGATATCTGGGACAAGATTACATTGGCCCAGGCCAGAGAAAAGGATGTTGCAGTAATCAAGATGTAAAATGAGGAGATCTTGGACAATAGTTCTAGCTGTGTGGATGTATAGGAAAGGCTGTATCTTACAGATATTATGTAGAAAGAACTGGCAATATTTAGACGCAGCCTGGAGATGAGACCCTAGAGAGAGAGGTCTGATTTGAAGATGAAACCCTGGTTATGGGCCTGAGGAACAGGCAGGATGGTGATTTTATCCACAGTGATTGAGAGAGACTGTAGCGGGGATGGCTTGGGAGAGAATATTAAGATCGCTGTTTTAGCCATGTTGAGCTTGACCTAACAACTAGACATCCATGAGGCAATGTCAGAGAGACGGGCTCAGATTTCAGCCTGGACAGAAGGAGACAGGTCTGGAGAAGAGAGGTAGATCTGTGAGTCAGCATAGATATGGTAGCTGAATTTCTGTTTGCAGTCGAGATTAGCCACAGATAAGATGGAAAAGATAAGGGGACCCAGTGAGAGAGTCTATAAACCCTGTACCAGCCTAGAAGGGGTTAAGGAGCTGCTCTGGCTGGAGTAGCCACAACCTGCTGCACCTGCAAGTCATGCCAGGAATGGAAGAGGGGTTTAAAAGCATGACACTCAGTCAGCTCAGTAAGAGCAACTCTGAGACGGGAGCTGATTGCTGAGCTTCCCAACTCCCAGGAAGAGGCTGGGCAGCAAGCAGGGCCCACACCCTGGCCTAAAAGAAATGTGGCTGAAGAGGGGAGGCTATCTCCTATCATTTTTGCTGGAAAACCAGTGGACTTTGAGTTGGACTGTGGCCCACCTGGGGCCCTGCTGAAGGGAGAGGCCAACGTCCTGGCTGAGACAGCCTGTGTGTTTCTTTTTCGGCTACTGAGCTGTTTATGTATTCCCCAGAACTCTGAAAGGGGGAGAATTATCCAGAAGGGCTCATCCTGCGGCCTGAGAACCCATCACCGCCAGAGTGCTACAGAGCATCCCACTGGAGTAACTGGACCTGAGAGAGTGCACAGCCCCAGCAACTCTCCAGGCGGCTGCCGTGTTAGGAACAGATCCTTGACAAATTCCTACAGAAAACTGAAGAGGGGTGGATGAGGAGGATCCTTTGAAGGACACTATGAAGAAGTGAGGTAGGAGAAGCAGGAGGCGAACCACGAGAGGAGAGAGTTCCATGGAAGCCAAGGGAGGACAAGGATTTCAAGAAGAGGAGAATGGTTGATTTATTGAAGGCAGCTGATAGGTTAAGAAGGATGAGGATGGAGTCCTGGCTCTGGCTAAGAAGAGGTCATGAGAGATTTTGATTTCAGTTGAGTGCAAGGGGTGGAAGCAGAATAGGAGTGGGTCGAGGATGATGATGATTTATATTACCATAGTGCCTAGGGGCTCCCTTCGTGGACCAGGGCCCCATTGTGCTAGAGGCTGTGCAAACAGAACAAAAAGACACTCCCTGCCCCAAAGAGGATTGAATTGAAGGAGGGAAATGCCTGACAGGGATTGCGTTCAGTGAGCTTAGAGCTAAAAGGGATTCAGGAGAGAGGCAGTAGTTGGAAAGGCCAATGGGCTCAAGAATGACTTTTTAAAAAAATAGAAGAGGCTAAAGCATGCTTGTATTGTGAGGGGAAAGAGCCAGAGGAGAGTGAGAGGTTATGGAGAAGAGTAAAGTAGGGGATGCGAGGGGGCACAAGGGAGATCAGTAGATGGGATGGGGCTATTGGGGCAGATGGAGGAGTTAGGGGAGGAAAGCAGGTGAGAAACTTCTGCATCTGTGATGAGGAGAAGGAGAAGGGGAAGGTCACTTGGAATTTCTCTTGGAAGAAATTAGCAAGAACGTGTGCAGAAAATGCAGTGGAGGCAGAAGGGGAGGGCTTGAGGAGTGAGTCAGAGGTAGTGAAAAAGGGACTGTGATTGTGGATGTGGGAGTCAATTAAGTTGTAGAATTAGAATTGGTTAGCTAGAAAGATGCTAGAACTGAGGCAGGAGAGAACCAATTTGTAGTGGAGGAAGTCAGCCAGGTCACAGGAGTTCCACCAGAGTTGCACTGCAGCATGAGAGCACAAGTGGAGGAAGTGGATGTTTGGGGTCGGAAGCCAGGGCTGGAGGTTGGCAGGGCCTATCTGCCTATGGGAGAGTGGCAAAAAAGAGTCTAGGAGAGGGATGTATGGAGAGAATCAACAACCGTATCAATGGAAGAGAGGGCTGAGCTCAGAGCAGACAAGTTGTCATAGACATTAATAGTATAACAATAATAATTGGAGATATACCAATCTCCTAGAACTGGAAGGGACCTTGAAAGGTCATCAAGTCCAGCCCCCTGACTTCACTAGCAGGACCAAGTACTGATTTTTGCCCCAGATCCCTAAGTGGCCCCCTCAAGGATTGAACTCACACCCTGGGTTTAGTAGGCCAATGCTCAAACCACTGAGCTATCCCTCCCCCATTGATGGACTGCAAGTCACAGAAAGGGTGAGTGACAAGGTGAGAGAGCAGGGGCTCATGAGGTATGTAGAAAAAGGCCAGATGATGGTCAAAGAGGGGAACTCAGCAGGAGAGAGCTCAGAAAAAGAACAGTGCAGGGTGAAGAGCAAGTCAAGCGAACGACTCTGTTGGTACGTGGGAGATTGAACTAGAGCTGTAGGTGGAATGAAGAGGTGATGATGAGGAAAACATGCAGCTAGGGTTCAGATGGGAGTTGAAGTCACCAAGAATGAGTGTGGGAGATTGTCAGGAGAGGAAGAGAGAAAGATCCAGGAGCTGAGATCAGAGAGGAAGGCTGATGAGAGGAGTTAGGTGGACAGTAGATCGTAGCAGCATGGAGTGGGAAAGGAGAGAAGAGTCAGGTGCAATGGTGTTCAGAAGAAGAGAAAGATTGGGAAGGGGAAGGTGGGAGAGATAGACAGTGGCAGGAATGGGAGAGGAGAAGCCCAACACTCTCCCCATGGTCTGATCTGGGGTGGGGAGTGAGAGAGAAGGAGAGGCCTCCCTAAGAGAGGGCAGCTGTAGAGGCAGTGTCAGATGAAGGGATCCAGGTCTCTGTGAGAGCCAGGAGCTGGAGGGAGCAAGGTAGGAAGAGGCTGTGGATGGCTGTGATTTTATTTTTAAGAGATGGAGTGGGATCTGGAAGACACAGCAAGAGAAGAGGGGAGGAAGGAAAGGGGATGATAGAATCACAGAAATATATGGGAGGAGGCGTCTCAAGAGATCATCTAGTCCCTCCACCCCATGCTTGGGCAGGCTTAAATATACAAACAGATACCAATATGCATATTTGCTGTGCCTATCGAGATCTGCAATCGATTGCTTTTTACTAAGATAGTGAGCTCCTTGGGGCAGGGGCTGTGTTTTTGTTCTGTGTGCACACAGTGCCAGCACAATGGGGGTCCCAGGTCCCGTGATAACACTAAGTGGAAAAAGTAAATAACTGGAACCAGGATATCTTTCCAGAGCAGAAAATTACTTCCCAGCATTGCTTGACCTCATATTTAAAACAACTAATGATCGCTACTACATGTGCACAGACAGACCTTGTGTAACATAATACATTTTACCATTGATTTTAGGGCAATCAACTGCACAGTTATGTATCTTCCTCTAATGGTCCGTAGTTCTGAGGGGAAGGCACAGAGAGGGAGGTTAGTGTTGGGCAAAGAATGTTGTTGGGTGGTACTTCCTTATATTACTGTTTCTGGAGCTGACATGGGCACTTCTGCTGCTAATGCTCAGTTGGGACTCTGCTAGAATCAGCAAGCAGCTCATTTTATGGAAAGTATCTTCATCATCAAATGGAATAGCTGCTGAATGTTTGGATTGCCGCACAGGGTGGCTCGTTAGCTGGAGGTAATAGCAGCAATAAAGCAAATACCCCCGATGCCAATCTCACTCACATCCATGACTGCAACCATTGTCTTAAATTATTCATGCAAGATTTCTTGACGGTGAAAAGTTGAGTGAGGTCAGTGTTACGCATAACACGCACTTGCTTCCAAGTCTTGTCTAAATCCAGCTAAGTAAAAATCTTCCACTTCGTCAGCTCATTCCAAAGATACAAACAGAATGAATTTTATCTGCTAAAGAATTCAATACTAAAAAAAAGTAACGAAATACAATGTGACAAACATACTCACACACAGTGTGTTTTTATTTACCAGCATCTAGCTGCATACCCAGCATATGCACACACTAATAATATTCTGGTGCAGAAAGCAGTAGTCAGTGAATCATAATTTACAATAGCAGTGTTCTTCATTCTGATCAAAGGACGGTGCTGGAACACTTCTGTAATTTGAAACCTTAAAATGATAAGAAGTTACTGCTGAACAATTCTCTGTACTCATCCATCTGTTAGAATGAAAACAAACAAAATGAAGGGAAAATTCAAACGTCAACCAAACCAATATTCATATCAAAACTGTTTGTACATTTGCTCCCAGGGGAAAAAAAACTCGCTCTCTATAGGGGTAAACTCCAGATACTAGCAGCCATCAGACTGGACAGACAGCTCCCATCGATCACTTTAGGCCTTTCTACAATACAATCCCAGCTACATTAGGGAACCCACAACTTAGTTGTGTCCTAACCATATCATAAAGTGGTTTAGTTTTTCCTGCATAGACAAAACCAAATCAAATTATGACCACATTAAAAGAACTATGCTAACAAGGTTCCCTTCCCTTGGTTAGTATATAATTTTGTCTGGTACGCACAGGAAAACTCAAACCATATTATAACATGGTGAGTGGGCAGCCATGTTTTAACAGAGTTCCCTAACGTGGTTGGAATTCTAGCACAAAGGCATGGACAGACACAGATCCTCTTTGCTCTAGTCATCCAAAAATCTCAACCCACTTTACAAAACTGGGTAAGTGTTATATAATCCCTAATTTGCTGCTGAGGAAAGAGGAGCACCAAAGGGCCAAGTGATTTGATGGAAGCCACTCAAGAAACCAGTTGCAGACCCGCCACTAGAACTCTGGTGTCCCAGCTCCCAGACCATGCTCAGAACACTAGAGAGATTGCTGTCCCCTGATAAGGCCAATAGACAGTTCCTAAACTGAGGAAGTGGAGGCACTGAAGCTGTCATTGGACCTGTTTTCTACTCCTCCAGCTACACTAACACAACAGTTACTCCTTTCCATACTGCACCCTCTCTAGCACTAACCCACCCTGATAGCTAGGTTAGCAGATGTGAGTAAAAGCAAGTTTTCTCTCTGAAGTAATTAATTTGAAATGTAAACAGAAGGCGGGGCAAGTGCATGTGGTTGCTCTTCTGATATCATGGTGTACAGTTGCCTAACTCAGCAGGAGCAGACATTAGCACAAAGGCAACCTTCTTTTCCGTCTGATATTGAAAGAAAACCATTTGGCTAGTGCTTGTAGCCAAGGCTGATACTCTCCTTGCTCCCCATCTTTCAGAGTCTGGTCTAATATCTTTCATATTTCTGGAAGGGACACAGCCAGTGACAAAGAAACAAGGAAACCTGAAGGTGAAGAAAAGCTAAGGTTAATCTATGCATTTCTGGCTACAGATATGACAATGGTGTTTCAGAAATGGCTAATTAATTTGCATTTTTATTTTCCCTGATGCTATGATGGTGGGTTTTTAGGCTCAGCATTTCAGAGCAGCATCCAAAATGTTTGAGGAGTATGTGAACTCAACCTTTTTAGCTCTGCCCATCATTAATTATTAGGACTTCACTACAGGCTCATGCAGATGAGAAAGCTGCACTGAAAGGGCCCTATATTAAAACAATTCTATCTTGAATAGCAAAAGAAGCATAAAAATCACCAGCCAGGTCAATGGCTGTTTATAGAAACGTTTCCCTGTTTCAAGCTTGCTCCACTGTAAAAGCGCCTCTCTTAACTTTATTTAATCTTTTCGTGCTGGGGTCCGTTTGCCAATACTAGATGCAACAAACCCTCAGGAGCCAAAAGTAGATGTTTTTAAATTAAAATATTGGGGGAAAAAACATTTTGGGAATAGTCTTGAGTTTTATATTTTAAGTAATTCAAAAATTTAGTACGAGGTGTAAAACTGAGTCAGAGTGAAGTAAAACTGAGAACGATGTTTCAGCTACACCAGAGCAGACAAAAACTTAAACCACGTCCTAAAATGAAGCTAGGAGAATCAACACACACGTGCATTTAGATTCCAAATATCTTCGGAACTGTAAAAATAGTCTTTGTGTAATCATTTTAATCTATTAGACAGATACACGTACAACTCAGACTGGAGGAAGCACGGGCTTACGGTTAAAGGAGTAGATTGGGAAATTTGGATTTAATTTCCAGCTCTGGAGATTCCTTCTGTGAACTTGGCCAAGTCCCTTTTGCTCTGTGTGTCTGGCTCCCCATCTGTAAAACAGGGATAACAACAGTTCCCTACCTCACAGGGATTTGGTGAGGAGAAATCCCCTAATGTATATGAGGCTTTCAGAGCCTAGAGTGATGGAAGCCATGTAAGAATCTAGATACCTAAATAGGAATTAAGGCTGAATTTCTTTTTTAAACCAACAAAACAAATAGTTAATGAAAGAGAACAGTGATCTGAGACTTTGTTTGCCAAGTCTTGGAATAGCTATTTATGGTTGACTGAAAAAGAAATTAAGTTTACAGGAATAATGTAAGTTCACATTCAACTTTACTTACCACAGAGCAGTTTTACCTTATAAGAAACAGCTGTGCACCAGAGAGAGGGGTAGTCTCCAGAAAGGCTTTTAAAGGGGAGAATCCTTTGTCAGAGAACCATGGACCCCAAGAAAACAAAAATTAATGTCTCAAATATCTGAAAAATTGTTCCTGCCCCCTCTTCTTCCTTGATATGGAAATCTCATAGACTGGAGGTCTCAGACTCATCGACTTTAAGGTCAGACGGAACCATCATGATCATCTAGTCTGACCACCTGCACATTGCAGGCCACAGAACCTCACCGACCCACTCCTGTATTAGAGAAAGGTGAAAACCCCCCCAGTGTCTCTGCCAAGCTGATCTGGGGGAAGATGCCATATTTGGGGATCAGGATGGGAATCAGTTAGACCCTGAGCATGGGGGAAGACCCACCAGACAGACATCTGGGAAAGAATTCTCTGTAGTAACTCAGAGCCCTCTCCATCTAGTGTCCCTTCACCAGCCTCTGGAGATATTTGGAGATATTTTCTACTAGCAGTCACAGATTGCCTACAATGGCAGGTAGCCAGTCTCCTCATACATCCCCTTCAGAAATGTATCAAGCTTAGTTTTGAAGCCAGTTAGGTTCCCCCACCCTCCGCTCTCTTCCTTTTCATGGTCTCGTTATCTGGTACCATAATGTAACTGCATATGAGCTCATACAAGGACCTTGTAGGTCTAAAATGTTGTATAATTGGGCAAAAGCACATCAGAACCAATGAGGAGTCAAGTGGTACCTTAAAGACTGAGATTTTTTGGGCATAAGCTTTCATGGGTAAAAAAACCAGTTCTTCAGATGCACTGACTAACACAGCTACCCCTGTGATAGAAAGCACATCAGTGGATTTAGGGCTTGATCCACACCTCATTAAAGTCAAGCCCCCAGAAACATTAAAGTGATTAGGCCAGTAAATTCTTTCATTAGGGCAAATATGAAGAAAAGCAAACAGTTGTACCAACAACAATTTACATAGCTGGGATTTTTTTCTGTGTTGCAATTATTTTTTGTGTCTGAGTAACAGATTTCCCTGTACTCACCCCTGAGCTGAGGTGGTAATTCCTTGTTTGTGACATCAAAGACTGTGCAAACATTTGCATTTGTAACAAGTTTAGCTCCTGTCTCATGACTGCTGAAGGGCGTGTGATCGTTGTCAATTGGCAGCACAAGACTACAGCAGCTAAGCCTGCACACTAGCACATGTATGCAGGCATAGAGGTTTAATGGGCTACCCCTAATTTGAACATGGGTTTTTGTATATATAACTCTTCTGCCAGGTGGAGGCAGCAGCAACAAGGGCCGGGTTCAGTATCTAGGGGTTCCTTTTCAACAATACAACACAAAACCGGCTTGAGTCCCCACCTGGTGACCTGGAACAATTACACACTACCCGCTGGGTGCCTCTAAGGGGCAATACTTTCCCTTTCACAAGCACAGAGTCTGTGTAGCAAAACGTTTTAATAAAAGGAGGGACGTAACTCAGCATTAATTTGGGAAAACACCACAAACAGGGTGCATAAACACAAACCATGAGCAAAAGACTCACCACCAAGTAAGTTGGGCAGTGTCCTTTTCCCTTCAGGGTCTTAAGTCCAGCAACCCAAAAGTGCCTTTAATGTGCCTGTTCCTTCTCTGTACTCCACTCACAGTTGCTGTCCTTGGCCAGTGCAGCACCAGAGGTTCATCTGCAGAGTTCACCTCCCACTCTGTGTGAAGGGGGGAGAATAAGGAGGCACCTTACACGCTGCACTGCTCAGGCACTCGCTTGTCACCCCAACAGCCGATTGCCACGCCTCTGCAGGGCTCTGCTCTGGCCCTCTCCACCAGCCTCCCTGCTGGCTATCCCTCTCTGCCAGCTGCCTGGCTGGCCACTCACCAAGATGTCTTCAGTGCCCCCCGCACATACTTAACATAGCTCTTAGTGATTTCAGCTGTTAGTGGGGAACCTAACCATTGATGCACATTGTGCAGTCTCTTCCAATAAAGGCATTGTTCCAAAGTAGGTCTAATACTTACATCTAGGTATGAGTGATCAGCTCTACAACCTGTAACAAGGCTCTCAGTTGAGTCTAAATGGGAGAGCAGAATGATCAAGTAGTATCAACCATCCTTATACAGAGCTCACACCAGTCTCAACTCATTGGGCTTTGGAACCCATGTCCCCTATCTAGCGAGTGTCGTTCAATTGAGGGTGAGTCCCTCCATTGGGATATGCCAGGTACAGTTCTGCTGCCCACAGTTCACACAACAAGGATAACAACCCTTTATTACTCCTGCCCCAATAACAAGGAGACAGGAGATCCAACACCAGCCAGAGGTGATCATATGGGCAAGCAGTCCCATCATGGTGAGCACCTAGGGAGGGTGGGTGTGTCCATGCAAATGAGATCAGCTTCTGAAGTCTTTTCCCACAGCTCACAACTAGATGTCAGGGGACAGCTCATCCAGACTCTGCTTACATTTTTTTTATAATTTGCAAACATTTGAAAGGAAAGCTAAACCCTTACGGAGCATGGATCTATGGATTGCAAGAACTACAGCTGAGTTTCCTACATAGCCCATGATAGCCTATCTAAAGGCAGAGGCGTTCAAACCTCCAAGGTGCTGAGAATGTTCTTTTTCCATTGGAAAGAAAATATTTCTGAGCTGCTTTAGAGGAAGAGAGAGGTGATTAATCCATGTCATGGTGTATATATTGTAGAGATGGCAATTTTGTTAGATGTGATGAGGAGGCATGTAACATAAATGTTTAAGTAGCTGGATGGAATCAGGCCCAAGGAAAGGAAGAGTTTGAATACTCACTGAAATGCCTGTCTGACTATGAGCAAAGAGCAGTGTCAGCCTATATATGTGAAACCATGTAAACGACTGCTGCCTGCTA
Source organism: Chelonoidis abingdonii (assembly GCF_003597395.2). Taxonomy (NCBI): domain Eukaryota; kingdom Metazoa; phylum Chordata; order Testudines; family Testudinidae; genus Chelonoidis; species Chelonoidis abingdonii. Next base: position 88,905,588 of record NC_133769.1, read on the forward strand.
TGCTGACCAATATTGTTTTATGGTTTATTTGTACTCCTTGTCTGTCTAGATCCATACATTACCTCTCATGTTATACTGAAACCGTAAGCTCTTTAGGGACGGACTGTATTTTGTTATGTACACAGTGCCTTGTGTAGCCCAAACACCTCCTGGGTGTGGTGTTCTGTCCCATCTAGTGGTACTGAGTCCACTTAGAGAGAGATTATGAGTCTGCTCTACAGCCTTAGCTAACAGCAAGTTGTTAGTTCGATCCCGCCCGCCCACAACCGGGGTCTGTCGGCGTTACAGTAGCACAGTGGTGTCCTGGTTCATAACTATGGCCCCATGGCATTATAATACAAATAGAAAACAATAATACACTCAGTGCATCCAGATCACTAACCTTGTTAGCATGTGGTTTTGTATTCACAGAACATCATCAAGAAAGTGATTGGACAGAAGTTTGTGTACAAGTTCGTCTCCTTTCCTGAGATTTTGAAAATGGATCCTCATGCTGTGGAAATCAGCAGAGAGAGCCTCTTGCTGCAGGACAGCGAGTGTAAGATGCTTTCCGAGGGCAGAGACCAGCACAAGCACAATGTGTCAGCTCTGAAAAGCACAAGCCGTAATGAATATATCCATTCTGGGCTGTACTCTTCTTTCACCATCAACTCCCTGCAGAACCAGCCAGACACTCACAAGCCAATCAAAACAGAAAAACTGGAGGAGAAGTCGGAAGGAAACACACCGGTGGAAGAAGTCAGGACTGTTATAAGATTTGTGACAAACAAAACAGACAAGCAAGTGATGAGGCCCATTGTGTCGTTGCCATCGACGTCCGAAGCAGCAGCTGGCTCTGCTTTTCTCGCCTCTTCAGTATCAGCTAAAATATCTTCTTTAATGTTGCCTACCACAACCAGCATTTCATCTACTACTTCGCCGTCTTCATCACGGTCTCCATCTCTGTCTCCTCACTCACCCCTCCCTTCAGATCACAGAAGCCTCTTTCTTGAGTCCAGTTGCCATGACTCAGATTCTCTTGAGCCTCTGAACCTTTCTTCAGGTTCCAAGACGAAATTTCCATCTCTTCCCCCAAAGGCTAAAAAACCCAAAGGCTTGGAAATCTCAGCACCGCCCATGGTTCTTTCCAGCACCGATATTGGTTCCATCGCCCTCAACAGCCCAGCACTTCCTTCAGGATCCCTGACTCCAGCGTTCTTCACTGCACAGGTAAGATATGTCTATTTAATATACTCTTGTTTTGGACAAATAGGTTCTAATTTGGTCAAGACTAAATGAAGGATCAGTTTTATGTGCCTGTGACTTTCACATTGAAAAGAGTCCATGGGGAGGGAAAAAAGGTGTAGGAGATGCCTATATAAAAAGTAGAAAGTACAGTCCTTCCTTGCACACATGCCCAGCGCTCTCTTAGTAATGTGGAGAAAAGTAATTACAGTTCACAGAGTGGGTGACAGGATAACAAGACATTCACTTGGGGCAGCTGTTAACATCAATCAGTTATCGTTTAAAACCAGTTTCAAGGTATGCAGAACAAGGAGGAAAAGGCCAAGAAACAAATACACGTAGTTACTCGGTCAAAATATGAACATGTATGTCATGGGATGCTTGGCTGATTTTTTAGTACCACTTGCTGCACCCATTCATAAAGTGTGACATTTTCATTAGCTTTCAAAGCAGATCAAATTAATTGGTTTCTAAGAAAGGGCTCTTAAGCCAATTTCAATTTCAAAAGGCCTTACAGGTTCAGAAAGCATTTGCTGCAGTCTCCTTTCTGCATGAGCCTAAGAAATACCCATTTGTTTCTGTTCACTGTAAAGTGGATGTTAACTAATTACACAATTGTAGGAGTGTCAGTGTTGAACAATAGTTGTCCTGAAAGTGGAGTTCACTAAAAATAATGTCACTGGACAAACCTAGTAATTCAAAGGACAAGAGGAAAGTCAGCAAGAAGCAGGTGATTTAGTGCTTGCATCTTGCTAGGTCATTTGCGTCTGATTGCACCACAGTAAAATTAGAGAGAAAATTCATTTGTAAAAATATTCACAAATGGAGACTGTAGGCATACAAGTTCATGCAATCAATATTAAGTGAAATTTATTGAATATATAACAAAAAATATGGTAGGGTGGCTAACTCACTCACAAAAGCAAGGAAATCTAGGGTTATGATTTAAGCCTTATCCTGAATTCACCAGATATTATGCCTTCCTTTTATTAGAGCCCTGCAGTACTTGGGCACAAGGGAATGATTTAAGGTTGGATCTCAAATGAAAATTAGCTTGTTTGTCTCTACCTGTCATTTGTGCACATCATAAAAACTCCAAGCGTAAAGTACAGTTAGCAGGAAGAACTGGAGTGTGGCAAGCCAGAACTGAGATGCATTGACTAGCATGCAGAGTATCTAGCTGTGATAACAACCATGGTAAATGTTTTACTTTCAGGGCACAAAAATTGACAAATAAATCATACTAGGCCCAGAATGGGACAGATTGAAAGCAAGGTCCATTGCAATTCTACTTTAATCTAGTACCATACCCAGAATCAGTAGAGCCATTTTGATTTGTTTCCTTGTTGGTCCAGTCATTCACCATTTCTTTGGATACTTCGCTTCCTTGTTAGCTATAAAATAGTGTATTACACCCAAGATTTTCAAAAAGGAAAAATTAGAAAGAGCCTGGTTTGTTTTGTAGTTCACTATGGGCCTCTTCTTGATTGATACTGACTGTAGTCCATTACCAAACACATCAGTGATTCAGTTCTCCATCTATTTATTCCACCATTCAGCCTATCTTTCTTAACAGCATGTCCTATCACATAAGAGACTGAATGCATCTGTGAGGGACATGGTGTGCTCTTTGGGGCTATTTGCTCTCCAGACATTTGGCAGCATCACTGGAGCACAGTAGCTGTTTCCTGCGTATTAACAATCAATTTTAGGCTTGTTTAAAAAGCAACCTACATCTTTAAGAAGTTTGACATAATTGAGCACATAATAAAATACAAAATACATCAACCATATTTAGGTACCAGTAAAGTTGTAATAGAAAGTAATACGATCTAGAGTTTAGGTTGACATGCTGCAATTCATCTCATTTTACTTGGGAATGGCAAGTGCTACACATCCGACTACATTTTATTTACCAGATTCTGATCTCAGACACACACAGGGACTAGATGCAGTCAAGGACGTATGCACTCTGTTCCCAACTCTAGAAGTCAGACAGGGCATTTGAATGGTTCAGCAAGAGCTCACAAAATGCAGCCACTCCCTCTGACAAAATGATTCAAAATGGCTTCCAACAACTATTCTTGATCACATAAATAAAAAGCTCAGTCAATCAGAGAACCATAACAAAGATCTTATGATTTTTGTAACCAAACAGGACCAACTCAACTTCAAAAGAAAAAAGTGTCATGAAGATATTGGGAAATTTTGCTCTTAAAGACGAAAAGGAATTGGTATAATTTTTTGATAGAGTTTGTTTTGGAATTTCATTTAATGAATTTCAAAACAGGAATGCTTAAATAACAATAAAATTTGAGTATTTTGCCCAGTTCCATCGCTTGTTCTGCAGATTATTTATCTTTTTGGTTTTGCTAGCACTGTTGCCTTTCTCTGGAAAATGGGGAAAGCTGATTCATGTCTGTTTTCTTGAGGCATCCGCTTCTACAATATACTGATTCCTAACTTATGAAATGAGCGTGTACACAACAGCCCTTCCCTTTGCATTTGTCATCTGCAGGGCCGGAGTCCTTTAGCACCACGGTTACAAACCTTATAGCACGTTAGCTAAAGGGGTAACTTCTATAGGGGTCATCTATTGTGATGCGACATGCACTGTGCTAGTAAGGGTTATGCTAACTTTGCTCCTTTTTGGGGTGAAGGTGGGAGCTCTGCTCCTGCGACTGAGATAAATCTAATCCTTCTGTGTTAGTGTGGTTATTGCTGGCTTTGGGATAATAGCATCCCAGCAGGATTAAAATACAATACTGATTATATTGCCAGTGGGGGCATAACATGAGATGATAGATCAATTTCCACATGTAATTTAAGGACAGGTGACTCTGTTCTGTTGTTTACACCTTAAATTCCTCCTCTGGTTTTGCTGCTCTCTGATGGCCTCAATGATCTAAAGACTGGAATGCAGCCTGCACTTCTTGTGTTAAATATTAACCAAATTCGAGCCTTACTGTGGCTAGCTCCTGGCTCTAGCTGAAAGTGACAACTCTAGTGCTCTGATCTTCAGAGGGTGTGGAGTTTACCTTAGTACTATTGTCACGCACCTTGAAGTATTGATTGACTGGACTCAGTTTCAAATCTCTTTCTAAGTACTAGCCCTTCTTTAGGGACTGTACTTCAGAGAAATAGGGTCTCTTTGCATCCATTATTAGGGTTCAGATCTTGGGACACAATTCTGAATAAACCCCTCCTCCTGCCTTTTGCTCTTTATTTCTTCCCAAAGAACCTTTTTAAAAAGTTGTTGGGTCATTGGGTATTCATAGTCATCTGGATCATGACAGCTGCTAATATATTCTTTTAAGAAGGTTCTCTGGGAAGAAGTAAAAGCAGATGTGGGATTTATTCAGAACAGTGTCCCAAGACCTCACAGCTAGCTCAGCCTGCGTAATACTGTGTACTTCGCTGAACTGTATTGGTTCTGGCTGCAGAGATAGCTGGTTTCAAGTCAATGGCCTTTAACTTACAGAACCCTAAGAACATAGATCTCTGACCATTTATCTAGTTCAGTTACATCGTTTGCCATATCTCATGAATCCCTGTGGATACACTCCAGGAGGATGGCTATCAGATAGTAACACAGCCTGGAAACAGCACCACTCATGCTGGCGTCTGAAACAACCCAACGTGTACATGATTATTAGCTGTTCTTAAAAGGGAGAAATGTTTAGTTTGTGAGTGGACAGAGTTACTTTTAAGGGGCAAACCCTGCTGCCTCTTCCCCATAGACATAAAGGGCCATGGGCACGGTGGGGCTGGCGTGGTGTTGCATGGGGAGATGGGAGTGCAGGATTTGGGGGGCATGTCTGGTGAGCCCAGACCTCTTACATTCTGCACAGCCTACTTCCACAAGGGCTTTCTGTGTGCTACCTGGGATGAGGGGAGGAAATCGGCATGGGGGAGGGGAGGGAGTTGGCAAATATGTGGCTATGAGGGAAACCATAGTGGCTTTGGAGGCTACTGCATCCTTGAGAGAAGGCGCATCCATATACGTTTCGGTCTTGTCAACACTGTTGGATCCGTGCTAGTAGCAACAGCACCTAGCAACTTGGTATTAGTAAGATCCATTGTGGCTTACTCCATTTCTTTAACGTGCTCTCCTGTTACCAGCCCTAGGGTTTCTTGCCTGCTCTTTTCCTCTAGCACCTTTCTATCCAAATCACTCCATCCTTTCTCTCTTTTTCTCCCACACTGTTCTCAATATTTCACTCTTATCTGCTTCCCTCCCTCATAGGACATGATTGCTCTGGTATCCCCATCTTGAAGAAAAGAATATTATCCCCACTTGTCTATCCAGTGGCCACCCTCAGCTCCCTTCTTCTCTTCACCCCTAAAGGTATTGGTCACCTGCAGTCCTGTTCTCCATGTTCCTCTGCTTTGCTCCACTGAAACTACATTTCCCAGAGCCAGATCTCCCTCTCCTACTGCATATTCCTGCTCCTTGACTTCCCTGCTGCGTTGGAGGCCATCAATCAGACTCTTCTCTAAATCTTGCCCACCCTTGCTTTCATCATGAAGTTCTCGCATGGTTCTCTGCCTGCATTTCTGGCCATTCCTTTATCATCTCTTTTAGTGGGTCATTGTCATCTACACCGTTTATGGGTTCTGCAGGGCTCCATCCTTTGCCCCATCTTTTTTTGCTTTACACCTTTTCCCTTCATTGGTCTCATCTGCTCACATAGCATAAGCTACCATTTTTACATCTACAATGACTGGTAACTCTACCTTCCAACTCCTTACCCACCTATCTGCCTCCCTCCCACCAATCCTGCACATGAGCCTCCCTCTCTGACATTTCCTCCTGGATGTCTTGACACAAGCTTAAACGTAACATGACCAGAACTGAACTTCTATCTCCACCCATCATCTTCCCACTCCCTCATCTGCTTTGTCCTCCTTGACATCACTATTGAGATTCTCACTGGCATGCAGGCACCATAATTGGAGGTCATCTTTGACTCTTCCCATTTCCTGGCCTGGTCCAAATCCTGCTGCTGCTTTCCAAAACCTGACCTCTCCTTTGTTCACACTCTTGCAGTTCTTACTCAGGCCCCCCTCTTTACATCATGACACAAGCACTATACTCTCCTCCAGCTTTGGCCTTCCCAACACCCCTCTCCAATTCAGACACACACAGCTGCTAAGCTCACCTCTGTTTTGATTCCCAGTTTTACATTGCACCCAGTGTCAGGCATCTTGACATCCATCTCCTTTCAAGCCCCTTCACAAGTTCGCCACTCCCATCTCATCCGCTTTTATCTCTGATGTAGCCCCCTTGCTCTGCCAATGACACTGGCCTTCAACTTCCATTTGTCCATATCGCCCACAAACATCTCTGTGCTTTCCACCTTGCTAACCCTTATGCATGGAGCACCTGCTCGGCGTGAGCCGTAAGGCAACTACCTGCTGCTTTAGAGTCTTTCCACAAGTTCCACTTCATGTGAGGAATCAGCCACTGAATAGAGATTAGACTTTTTGGTTTTTTAAAGAACCACCTTTCCAATAGGTTGGGGCTTTCAGGTTGTGTGCATTGCTCGCCTAGGTTACTGTGTGATCTTATTGCGGTTATCTCCTGCCCCACTCTTCCCTTCCCAGCTACTGTTTGGTACACTAACCTTTAGGCTCTTGTTTTGAATTTGATTGCAAGTATGTCAGGGCACGTGTGAGTCTTCCTGTGGATTTGTACAGCCCCCTGTGCAATGGAGCTCTAATCCTCATAGACCCCTTAGGCATCACCACAATAGGAATAGTACATCATTCAGATTTTAAAATTCCTTGACTTTTGGTCTCTCTCTGTCTAGGGTCTTTTACTGTGCCATTAACTGTGGTGTCTGAGCAACATAATGTGCGCATGCGCGCATGCAAAGACAGATGTGACAGTAAACAGTTTGGAACAAACTCAAATGAGACCCTTTAGGGGGCAAAGTTTATACCCTTGGTCACAGCGGATGTGAAAAGAGAGCAGGACCTCAGCCATAACAGTATGACACACACAGAATTATGTGAGTTGCCTGAGTGGGGGACATTAATTCCCCGCAAGGAGTCATGAGATTCTTCTCCTTCCCAAAAAGGTTTTAAATGTTGTAAATACAGCCAGTCTCCCCCCCCAACCCCATTCAGCAAAACACTTCCCTGTTCAGCAAAGTGCAGGCTCAATTTTAAGCATGTGCTCATGTTCCATTGAAGTCAATGAGATTAAGCAAGTGCTTAAATCCTTTCGTGAAATGGGGTAATTTGCTAATTTGGGGCCTGGGTGTGAGAAAGATTAGCTGTGGTATTTCAAACCCTTGAGTTCAAAGTTTAGTACAGCACTTGTGTCATTTTCTTATTTGGAATTATAGAAGTTATTTTGGATACAGAATGGCACATATGATTTTAGACTCTTTTCTTTTAAAGGCAGAAATCTGCTTGCCAGTTGCATTTTTACTGTGTCCAGCCTGCAATTCCACTTTGAAAACATTATGAGAAGACTCTCAGCTCTGTACCCGAGTCATGACCCTGCAAATAGCAATCTGTGAGCACAGAAAATCCATGGATTCTTAGTTCTATGGATTTAGACTCTTAGCATAGAATTAGTTGCATTCTCTGGTGCCTTAGCTGTCATTCTGGTTGTAAACCCATCCTTCACTGCAGAAACCAATACAAAGCCACCTTGTTAAGCCTTCTTTCAACCAGAGTGAAAGAGAAGCATCAGCTAGGGGAGTGAGCTTCAAAGCCGAGCTTTTGACTCCAAACATTATTGGGTTAATTGTCCAGAAGATGTAGCCAGTGCGAGTAATTGCTAGTGTACAAAAAACCAAACATTATTGTGAAAGAGATTAGATTTTTACTTTGATAGGCAGTGTCTAAAATGAGGCATGCATGGTACTGTAACACTGTGATACAGATATGCATCAAATCATGTGGTTCTGTTTTGAATCTTAAGCAAACCTGAATGGCAATAAAATCACTCTGAAAAGGAGATCATTTTATAGCATGGGATATTAAATTACTGTTCTGAAAGGGTCAGTAGATTAGTGGGGGGGAAACCTCAGAATGTTGCAAACTGTCGATGGAGCTGTAATGGTCCAACCCATATAGTCTTCTGCCTCAAGGCACACAGTTGGTATTTTTGTCTTGCAGACCCCAAATGGATTACTGTTGACCCCAAGTCCACTGCTGTCTAGCATTCACTTTTGGAGCAGCCTTAGTCCTGTAGCTCCTTTGAGTCCTGCCAGGCTGCAAGGACCAAACACCTTGTTCCAGGTAGGTTTTTGTTGTGGACACATTTCATTTCTAAAGGTGGCTTTCTTTGGCGCACATACTGAAAAGACATCAGGGTAACATCCTGCACATTGGTTTTGAATTTTCCAAGTAGTTTAACTAAATATTGACATTATCAGGCATTCTTTAAAAGGGACATGCAGAGTTAGATTCACTGTAACACTGTCAGAATCTCCAGGGCAACATCCCTTATGGAATGTGAACATAGCAGATATTTTATGGAAAAGAAAAGCTGAAGGCCCTAGCTGAGAACAGTTGAGCCCTCAGAGCCTGTGAAGGAGACTGGAGAGCAAAGAGACTGCCTTGCAGCTGGTGAAGGTGGGAGGAAAAGCAAAGGAAAAGGCTTTGGAAAAATCATGCAAACCAAAGCCTAGCCTTGTACAGAAGGCAGTAAATGATCCTTTTATCGTGTGACGGTGCCTGTCACTGAGGATTTGTGGTTAATGCACGGGCCTTGCACTCAGGAGATCTGGGCTCAGTTCCCAGCTCTGCCACAGATTTCATGTTTGTCCTGGGACAAGTCACTTAATCCCTTTTTGCCAGAGTTTCTCATCTGTGAAATGAGGATAACAGCACTTCTCTGCAGCATAGGATGTTGTGAGAATGAATGTTTGAGAGCAATTTGGATTGCAGTGAAGAGCACCACATAAAACCCAATAAGGACATGAATAAATCACTGTGGAATACAAGCTGTTCAAAGCCCCAGCGTCCATCCAGAAATTGGAAAGAGGGTGGAGCTATCAGCTCCTCCACACTCCAGCCAACTGAAGCTGTTGCCAATCAGCTGATTCAATAGGGCACAGGAAAAAACTACTTATCAGTTGGCAGGAAGAAAGCTGGTGATCCATAGAGGAGCTAAAGAATGCAAGGAAAAGCCCTGGAATGAAATTCCACAAGTGCTGGGGCAGACCAGCACTGACACAATGTGTGGAAGATGGGAAACAAAGACGACCCAGCCCCTGAACTCCCAGAGACTGGCGGAAAGGGTGGCCATATCATACAGCAGAGTCACAAGGCCTGGGAGCGATATGACCACAAATACTCCAGTGCCACACTGGGGTTACAGCCATTCCTTTCACTTATAATGTGAGTTTATGTACAGCAGTTCTAGGGTTCTTTGTTTCACCTCATATAGACTCATTTATTCGTATTGTGCTATCATTTTGCACACATGATTGGAAACATCTAGACATTTAATCTGAGATAGAAGCATCCAAGACTTGTCCTGTAATGAGACTGCAAGTGCACCTAGCAACCTACAGTGAGAACTGGAAGTGAAAGTGGATTTGGATCTGTCGCATCTGATGGACCCAAAGGGCCTTATCTGAATAACATCTGGCTCAGAAAAAAGGCCAAGGTGACAAATCTGTAGTGCATAGAGTTTTAATTCACAAACCAAATAGGAAGTGGCAACAGCAGCTGAAATGGAGCTAACCCACCGAGTCTGAGTTTTCTTCACAACAAAAACAGACTTCCCCAAGTGATCCTGTCTGGGCTACTTCCTGTCTCACGCACCTGCGCATGTAAAACTCTCCCCAGACTAGGGATGCTACTTGTGTGCCTGCAAGGGCAAACCCACTCTTCAGAATTCTAGCTAGCAAATCTAGGAGTCAAGGAAAAAAGAGCTGGCTGCATGCCCTAAGGAAAAGGTGGTCTAAGACTGACACGTTTCTGTGCCCATTGAGGGACAATTGAACGTTCATTGTTTGCTTAAAAAGGAAGCGGAAACCCTGAAAGTAGTGGGGGCTGAGAGTAATACTTCCTAAAGCTGATTGACTCTGTCTTTCAGAGCCCTTGACTTAAACGGAAGCAGGATCAGGCCCCAATTTCTTTTTTCCACATGTGTAGCATCTTCCATAGTCGAGAACAGGCAGGACTTGGCTAGAATTATTTATTGAATATTAATATTTTCGTAGCACCCAGAGGCGTCAATCAGGATGGGACTCAGATGTGTTGTGCAAGCACACAACAAAAAAAGTCTCTTCCCTAAAGAGCTAAAGGGATTTTTTTTGTTACTGAGGCTACTGTACACAGATGGATCTGGTAGTTCTCGCTAACAGCCCGTACTGGGTGATCTCATGCCCGCGGCTACAAGCTTCCCAGCCTGGGTTGACAAACTTGGGCCTTGTGGGGCTTTCAGTAGCCTCCTAAAAACAGCTGTGTAGAGAGTGTTTTGAAGTGTGGCTTGGGCTGGAGCTTGAGCTCTGAAGCTGAGAGGGGAGAGTGGACTTTAAAGGGCTTCTACATACCCAGGTTGGGAGGCATGCTGCTGAAGGCTGTGTAGACGTACCCCTTAAGAGCCAGACTGGATTAGGTGGCAAGAGGATGGAGTGCTGACTACTCTATGCTGGATGAAAGGGGAGAAAAGAGGAGAGTCTTAGCATTCTTGTTAGAATGCTTCCTCCAGTGTTATGTACCGTGCCTTTGGGACATGACTGTCATCATAGCAGAAGGCTGTTGGATACGGAGGCAGACAGTGGCACTCCATGTTGACTGAGACCAATCACTTCTAGTAAAACGCCTCTTCCTGGATGAAGTGCTCTTTAGATTTTGTTCTGAAAGTGAGCGACCATTAAGTGCCTCACTAGTACAACACAGCTAAAGCAACTCCCACATCCCAGTGTGTGGGAAGAAAATTGGGCCCTTTCAGCCTTGGAGAAAATGAAAAGTGCCACTGAAATCTGCAGTTAATTCTGCCTCATTCAATTTACCTCCATAATTTGGCCTAATTGGAAGATCTTTCTGTGGCAATAATACTAGAATGTAATTAAACTCACTTTAGATTTTCATCATTAGTTTGAAAGTTACCATATGACTGGAGCAATGAGAGACTTGTACATAACTGTGTTTTATCCTAAAATAAAGCCCCAGAGGAATGCAACCAAACTTCATTGAAATCTCAGCTGCCCCAATGATCCCAATGAAACTATTTTATTCTCTTGGTTTTGATTATTTATTATCTGTATTACAGTAGCACTGAGAACTCAGTCAAGGATCAGGGCCCCCTTGTGCAACACACTGTACAAATAAGTGGAAAAAAGACAGTCCTTGCCCCAGAGAGCTTTCCATCTAAGTCTCCCATCTCATCCATAAAACAGAATAGGTGGAAGAACTGGACAAAAGGGTAGGGGGAAGAGGTTACAGTAAAATCAGCACATTTTGCATAATAATCAGTAGTCTCAGCACCTCACCAGCCTAGTGAGACAGCCAGTTATAATAATAAAAGAGGGATGGTTTGTAGTCTTAGAAACCACCCAAAGGACATTTTGGGTTACATATCCCTCTTGAAGAACATACAGTATAAAAACAAGAAACTGGAGGGTTCCCTCCACCCCCGTAATTACTTGAAATCAAATAGGTAAAAGATTTTCCAGGGGCATGGTGGTGATTCTTGTGGCTGGCTGGCTGGCTGATATAAACATAAAGCCTGCAGGAAACAAACCAGTACTGACTTTTGATACAGCCTTCACCATGGTGCACTGACCCTTGCTGCCCAGTGCTGATCACATGGATCGATGCTTTTCAAATTTCAAACTGAATGATAAAAAGTACAATCTTTAGCTAAAACCTGGAGCTAGTAGTAGAACACGGTGGCAATTAGGGTTGCTCACTCTCTGTCCTGTGGGGGGCGGGAATATTATAGTATATCTTTTTTACACACCCATTCACCCCGTTTTGTGTAGCTGTTCAGTTTTAACAAAGTGGCAGTTTTGGACTGGGTCATTCAGTATTTAGGGCCTAATCCTTTAAGGTGCAGCGACCTCAATGCCTGTTGAAATCAACAAGTTTTGAGGGTGCTCAGCACTCCCATTTAAGTAACGCCTCATAGAATCAGGACCTAAGTCTGGCCATAAAATAGGCCAATATAATCCATAGCACATTTTAAAAAACTAATTCTGAGTGTCTAATGTAGCAGGCTTATCCTACTTTCCTACCTAGCTCCCTGGCTAGTCTTAGATCTTAAATACCAGTCAATACACATTAAGTGCTAATAAGCTGCAGTCAGGGTGCAAGGGTGTACAAAGAATATACTGGTGTGTTAATTTAGTTAATATTCTTTGCACAGCACTTTGAAAATGTGACATGCTTAATACTTAGATCCCTTAGCCACATGACAAAGGGTCCCTTGTAGATAGCTGACAGATTCTACCGAATACACACATACTTTTTCAAAATAATTTTGAAGGCTTATATATTTGCCTCCCCCCTCCCACAGATGAAACTGTACCATGCGTTTACAGTTTCATTTTTGCAAGAATCTTCATTGCATATCTCTTTCAGACACCTTACAAATGCAGAGGTGTTAAGATTACGGAACATTCTTCCTTTATGCATATCAAGAAATCTTTCTTCATACTGCTCAATTTTGTGAGCTGATGACAGTTGTCTTGTAGCATTAACTAGCTATATTTTCTTGAACATTTAAGAAAAAGAATATTATCCTTTCATTAATAAATTTTACTCATTATTAGTTGAATCAAAGCTTGTCATTTAGGAACCACAACCTTTGAAAGGAAAATCATCTGGGTTCAGTTACTGGGGCTGAGTGCATATGCAGTAATCCTTTGAGATAATGAATGAATTTTACCTTTTGTCCTCTTGCAGTTTCCAACTCTGCTAAATGGTCACATACCAGTACCAATCCCCAGTTTGGATGGGGCCTCTTCTCCAGTACTGCTTTCTCCAAATGCTCAGAAATCCTGATGACGTCTCATCACGTTAAGGACTCATTAACAGATTTAATGCATTCATTCCCATGGGTTAGTTTTTCCTGTGTCATGAGAAGGACATTGTGAAACCCTCCATTTCTTTGGTTTGCACTTTTCATTACATGGATCTACTTTTATTATGTTAGCATTTTTAAACAGTGTTTTTATATATATAAAAATCTGTTTTGCATTAAGTGAACTATAATTGTGTTTTTCATAGCTCTCAAGTGTTGAACACTGTTGTTGATGAAGTACTTTTCTTAATGGATTTCAACAATGTATCTAATAAGGATGTGAAGCTTTTTTTATCCCTTTTTTCTGCATATTATGCATTGTGCTTGTGTAAAGTATAACCGGCTGTGCCTTCTTTTGCATAATATTATGCAAATGATTTATATATTTTCTAGTATTAAGATAAAGGTTGAAAGACATAACTAGTATTGAACAGCCCTATGTGTTTTTTTCCACAGATAGGCCATAATGATGCAGTGTATTCATGTAACTTTGTATTAAGTGCTTCCAAATTGTATAAAAAAATAACCGTATGATTTTTCTTTGCTAAACTGAAAGAACATAGTAAATGTTATGTCCAGGAAATGCATTTAAGAATAACTAAGCCATAGCTAGATAAATGCTGAAGCCCACTTTCCCCTCTGACGTAACTCCATTGACTTTCACAGAGTTACACCAGGGAGGGACTGGGCCCTGAACAGTCATAAAATGTTTTAATGGTATTTTGTAAATGTGTCTGCAGAGAAAGAAGACTCACTCAATACTTGTTATTTTCATAAATTGCTTATGAATTGTTGGAATAACAGCTGAAAAGACCCATCATGTACTTTCCATCCTCCTGGCTGATGTAGGATTGTTCCCTCTGTTGGTTTTCCAAGTGCTTTGTCCCGTTGTTCCAAATGTCTTTCATTGCTTCCCTTGGAAGAATATTGCAGCTACTTAGCTGTCAGAATATGAGGCTTTCCCCAGAGCTGCAGAATTTGTTGACCTTTAAATTAACACCTTGTGCTTGTAAAGAGCCCTACCATATTCATGGGATTGTACATGTGGAAACATCAAGTATCTGAGAATTGTGGATTTGTAAGTAATGCTGCATCGCTATCTGTATACAACCTAAAGATAAATGTATTAAGCATGCACTCTAGCTTGAGGTGGTGGTGGCTTAGTCATCTCAAAGTGCCAGGTTAGAAATACCTAGACTCCATGGCACCACAGATTCCAAACTTGGCAGGGCTGACACAACCCTTGTCTTTTAAGGTAGATAAATTGGGTTGTGTGCAGTATCCTGTGTGGATCTCTCAGATGAGATCTTTAAAACACAACAAAATACTCAAATGAGGATCTTCTTTGTTACAGCTGGTCAATAAAGATCCCACTGCACTTTTTGTGTGACTAGTGGGTTTTGCCCATGTAACTGGCAAAACTCCTCTTTCTTGAATTGTATGAAGTGAGCTGTGTGCCAGTTGTCTGCCTGGATGCATTTCAGTGGTGATGCATGTGTTTAGTTGTAAAGTGGTTTGCAATCCTTCAAGATGAAAGGTGCTAAATAAACATTTTATTAGTAAAGTTCTGATATTTAAAGGCCATTTTTGGGGGCGAGGGAGTGTGATGAGAGCAAGCTTCTTCCTGAGGCTCCATGGTCTTGCAACCCAAAATGACTCCTGCATTTTATTGACCTGAAGAGCTCTGTGTGGCTCGAAAGCTTGTCTCTTGAACCAACAGAAGTTGGTCCAATAAAATAATATTACCTCACCCACGTTTGTCTCGCCTGCATATCATCTACACTAAAAACACTACAACGGCACAACTGCCCTGCTATAGCAGAGACACTTTCTACAGTGACAGAAGGAGTTTTTCCATTGCTGTAGTAAATCCACCTCTCTCTAAGAGGTAGTAGCTAGGTTGACACAATGACCACAGGGCATGATATTTTTCACAGCCTTCAATGATGTAGTTAAAACAACCTAGCTATGTAGTGCAGACCAGTCTTAATGAAATAGAAATCACCATATCTAACTAAACAAAGCAATAATATATACCTGGCGCGGGGGGAGGGAATCTCATCCTGATGAAATGAAATAGAAATCACCATATCTATATATACCCAAGGGGGGAAAAAAAAAATCTCATCATGCATTTCAGCATTTGGGAACCCCAATAGGCACCATCATGTCCATCTAGAAAGGAAGGACTCCAATGACAGACCACAGCAATGAGAATCTTACACAAAATGTCCTGCAAGTTTTAGGCTAGCTAAATTGAAAACAGACTGAAAAAAAAGGTGGCCACAGATGAACCAATCTGAATGGTTGGGTCAAACACATGAAAAATTAAGTGGAGGCATCAGAGATTAAAACTACAGGAGATTAAAGATTAAATTATTCTATCAAACCTGTTCTTTTTTAATATATATGGCCTCTCAGGTGCTTGGAACTTTTCAGTAATTAAGTCACATATGTACAATGTCCATGTGCTGGGAATTCTGGAACTGATTCTCTTCTCATTGTGCACCACTGTAACTACTTCCGTGGAGTTATTACTGATTTACATTGGGATAGCTGAGGAAGAATCAGATGTCATAGATGATGAGGAGGCACATCTCCTTTAGCTCACAAAGTAAAGATATTTCCTAGAATATTAGAACTCAATCAATTAAAATACAATATATATTAAAAGTGCTGTCAAACTCCACTCTGCAAAAGTTGAGAGTAAAATTGTGGGAGGGAGTGTCTTTTTATTGACTCTCTGATGTCAAAGACCAGAACAGACTCCTACAAGAGGAAAATCCAGATTCTCATTAGTTTGTCTCTCTTTCCTTGTTGCTGGATCTGATATCTTGGAAAGTAACCAACCATTTTTGAAAGAAACTGTGAAGTCTTGTACACTTTCCAAACTGCAGGGTTAGCGTTTTTTTGATGCCAAGAAATACCTATTTTTGGACAAAAACTCAGCAATGAAATTATTGTGAAACATCCAAGTTAAACATGATGTAGGCAACTTTGAAGAGGAGAGGCCAGGAGGCATAAGGTGCTTGTGTTGCCTCGTATATCTTAGTGGCAAAGAGTAACAAGTAAACAGAGTAATAATGGTACAACACATTTATTATTGCTTAGAGGATTTAGTTTAAGTTTGATCAAAAGTAGCTTAGCAGAATGAAAGTGTGCTGTACTGTCTGGCCTGCAAATTGGTCAAAATGTCGCCTGAATAAGAATTCTGATTACTGTTTATGTTATATAAGAAAGATGCACATGAAGGGTCATACAGAATCATATTGCCATTTTTTCACAGAGACTTATTGCCCACCTTCCCAAACCAGAAGATGGACTTTTTATGCCTACTAAATAGACTAGCCTCCTTTTGGTATGCTATGGTTCAAGGAAAACTCTGATGCTTTTCTATTGAATTTTATTAACGAGTATCTCTTAAAATGTAGATACAAATCACAGAGAAATTTTAGTAAATAAATATGCATGGAAGAGTCAACATTTCTATGACAGTGGATGGCTCTGAGATTACTTGATGGAGGCAGCCATGTTCTCATCAAAACAGAAACAGGTTGGACTTATTTCTCCCCTTGTTTTTATTAGGTAAGTCAATGGGCTTAGAGCATGATTTTTTAGGTAAGTTTATACGTGTATTCAAACTTATTTTGGGAGCAAACAAGTTTTATTTTAGAGGTGCTTTTATTTACTTTATATAGACTACTATAATCTGGAATTAGGAAATTTTTGTTATACCTATTAGCTGATATTCCACTGGAGTGAATTTTCACTAGTGTGGCAACAATTATTTGGTATCTCTGCCCAGAATTATGCATTTTTTCCCTCCTGGCTCCTAGCCCTTAGAGGAAAGTAGGTTCCTTCACAGTTATATAGAAAAAACTGCAGGATCTTGTGACTGAAAGAAGCTTTTGAGGAAGCCACCAGGTCTATACCTCATAATGCTTAGCCAAACAAAAAACAAGGCCCAGGTAGTATTTTATGGATAGGTTGCTGTGTGTCTTGTGGAACGAACATGAATCTATGAGATAGGACATTCTAAATGTATCATACCTATCCTTAATCTATTTGGAGATTGCAGCTTTAAACACGTTCTGCTCCCTCATTAAAATGCTAAGTCCCAAACAAAGGGACTTACTAAACGACGTTCTCGTGGCTACGCAGTCCTTGAGAGCTCTAACCACTGTAATGGGAGTGCGGGCCCACTGCTATGGGGTGAAAAGGGGTGGAGCACAGCAAAGGACAATTTATTGCTTAAAATGAAAAGGAGAACAAACCTTGGTTGTGCATTCTGGAGCTGCCTTCTTTAGCAGGGCTTTGAGAGATGGCTTCTTATAGGAAAGGGCTCCCAACTCCCAGGAATATTATTGCTCTTTCCCAGTAGCTGCCTTCAGATTGTCTCATGCCCATTCCATAAGAATTATACATAAGAACAGCCATACTGCATCAGACTAAAGGGCCATCAAGCCCAGTATCCTGTCTACCGACAGTGACCAATGCCAGGTGCCCCAAAGGGAATGAACAGACACGTTATCATCAAGTGATCCATGCCGTATTATCCAATCCCAGCTTCTGGCAAACAGAGACTAGGGACACCATTCCTGCCCAACTGGCTAATAGCCATTGATGGACCTATCTTCCATGAATCTCTCTAGCTCCCTTTTGAACTCCGTTATAGTATTGGCCTTCACAACACCTTCTGGCAAAGAGTTCCAGAGGTTGACAGTGCGTTGCATGAAAAAATACTTTCTTATATTTGTGTTAAACCTGCTACCTATTAATTTCATTTGGTGGCCCCTTGTTCTTGTATTATGAGGAGAAAATAACATTTCCTTATTTACTTTCTTTATATCACTCATGATTTTATAGACCTCAATCATATCCTCCCTTAGTCGCCTCTTTTCCAAGCTGAAAAGTCCCAGACTTATTAATCTCTTCTCATACGGAAGCCGTTCTATACTCCTAATGATTTTTGTTGCCCTTTTCTGAACCTTTTCCAATTCCAATATATCTTTTTTGAGACGGGGCAACCACACCAGCACGCAGTATTCAAGGTGTGGGCGTACCATGGATTTATATAGTGGCAATATGATATTTTCTGTCTTATCTATCCCTTTCTTGATGATTCCCAACATTCTGTTGGCTTTTTTGACTGTTGCTGCACATTGAGTGGGTGTTTTCAGAGAACTATCCACAATGACTCCAAGATCTCTTTCTTGAGTGGTAACAGCTAATTTAGACCCCATCATTGTATATCTATAGTTAGGATTATGTTTTCCAATGTGCACTAATTTGCATTTATCAACATTAAATTTCATCTGCCATTCTGTTACCCAGTTTTGTGAGATCCTTTTGTAGCTCTTCACAGTCTGCCTGGGACTTAACTATCTTGAGTAGTTTTGTATCATCTGCAAATTTTGCCACCTCCCTGTTTACCCCTTTTTCCAGATCATTTATGAATATGTTCAATGGGACTGGACCCAGTCCAGACCCCTGAGAGACACCACTATTTACCTCTCTCCATTCTGAAAACTTACCATTTATTCCTACCCTTTGTTTCCTATCTTTTAACCTGTTGCCAATCCATGAGAGAACCTTCCCTCTTTTCCGACGACTGCTTAGATAGATAAAACACACCCTCAACTACCCCTAAAAAAGGTGTCCGGGACACCTTCCTCTTTACCTGCAGACTAAGGAGTGGCACAGGGAAGAGGAAGAGAATAAACCGAAACAAAGAGCAACTCTCTCTGAAAAACTAATGCCATTAAAACATGCAGCAGGATGGACATATTCATGTCATTGGTTTGTTTTCAGCCTGAAGACAGAGAAGCAAGCTGCACTGCTTTGGTCTGCAAGGTAATGGAGGAAAAAGCAGTAAGAGAACTTCTCCAGTTACCAGTTTTGGTATTTAAGATTCAGCAGTAATACTCCATTACAATGAATAAAGGGAGTTCACAGCTCTCTTGCAGATTATTTGTTTCAGTATGTGGCAGGCAGACTGAACAAGGCCAACATTTGATTAGTTGCACTGTGAATGCTATCGACATGAGGAAGATTAGATGTTTATTTCTTAAATGAAAGCTTAGATTCTAGGGGATGCAGCACAGTCTTGGACATTTATTGCCTTACAATGGTGTGCCCCTGAGAGAGCTGCTGAAAGACAGAAAGAAAAAGACAGACAGAACAGGCTAGCTAAGTTTAAGAACTCTGAAGGTGACTGTAGTCATATACTGTGGACCTGGGATACTAGAGAATATATCAGAATGTGTGGAAAATCTTAAATTGTGTGTTTTCCACATCCAAGAAACTCTTTTATATCTGCCAGTGAAGGCATCAGAGGGGCAGCGTGTTCTAGTGACAGAACGATGGATTATGAATCTACAACAGCCAAACTCTAATCCTGGTTCTTCCAACACCAGCTCCCTCTGTGGCTTTGGACAAATCACTTGTTCTCTCTAACTCATGAGATAAGAAAGCTGTTGGGTGAGATTTTCAAAAGGCACAGATTCCTAACTACTATTTGGAAAATCTCCCCCATCATCAGTTACATATCTGTGCTGTGAGGATCCACCAGTTAAAAGTATACTGCTTTGAAGAAAGTAAAAAATTATAAGTGCCAGGTATTGTTAGTATTAAACATAAAACCGAGTCGGTCACTGCACTGAAAAATGTAATTTTTTTTCCAGGCAAAAAAATGTAAAATTGAATTAAGGATGAGAACACGTCACTAATTTAAGGTAATACATGTTACAGGGATGTTGTAATCATTCCAAAAACAAGTATTATAAATCCAGGAAATTCAGAGTTAAACTTAAAAGAACTATGGTACTGAAACAGAGAGACAGGGCACCCAAACAACCTTAACTCTGCTCTGTAATGACAGCATTCAATAACCATATGATTAAACTATTTTACTCAGATTAGGCTAAATTGTTTTTTTAAGACACATTAGATATTTTTTTTCTCCCCGATGGTATCATTGCAGAGCAAACTTAAGGTAGTTTGCATGCCCTATCTGTATTTCCATACCTTAACTGGTTTGGATTTCTTTTAAGCCTAACTCTGAAATTTCTGGATTTGTAATACTTGATTATGGAATGATTACAACATACCTGTAATACACTTTGCCCTAAATTACTGATAATGTACTCACTTTTAACTCTATCTTAACATTTTTTTTTGGTCTGGGAATTTCCTTGTTTTTTTTAATTACAACTTTCATACATAAATTCTAAAGAAGAAACTGAAAAAGGATGCTGTCGTGTCATGATCTGTAGATGTGGAGTATGTCAATACTTTAAACACGTTTTTAAATTTTAACTTCTACAGGCCAATTCAGAAAGAAACCCTGCCTGCTTTATGCTACTGTGGAGCAGAACAAAGCAGCCAAAGTTGGATTTACACATGCATTGTTTCACTAGAGCAGTGCAAAGTAGTTGAACTGTACCCTTCCTGTCTTGCAAATTCCCTTTCTGCACCTCCCTGTATTTCCCAGCTCATACATCCCAAAATCTCCTCCCCCTCCTATCCCCTGCACTCTCCAGATCTCCCTACAGTCTCATGTCCGCGCGTACACACACGTACATTTCCCCCACATCATAAATCTCACCTATCCCTGCACATGCCCACAAACATGCACACCTTCTCTGTTGAGTAGACCCAGGGGTGGCTCTTCGCATTTCGCCACCCCAAGGACAGCAGGCAGGCTGTGGGAGGTCCACTGAAACCGCGGGACCAGAGGACCTCCCGCGGGCAAGCCACCGAAGGCACCCTGCCTGCCATCCCCACGGCGCCGGCAGAGCGCCCCCCACGGCTTGCCGCCCCAAGCACGCACTTGGTGTGCTGGGGCCTGGAGCTGCCCCTGAGTAGACCTGTTGCAACAGTTTGCTTTTGAAAATAAATATTTATAATTAATGGTCATTTTTTCATAACTGCTAATTCATCTTGCAGCAGAGGCTCATGTGTAAAATCTTCACAGAAACTCATGAAAAACTGCCTCTTCTCCCATTGTTCTTAAAGAGCATGAAGCCAAGATGCTCTTATGAAGATGGTGGTGCCCTGTGTGTCCAAGAGGAACAAAAGTTCCATTGAGAACAATGAAAGAGAAATGCCCTTTTCAAAATGTCCACCTGAGGGAGCCTCTGGCTTCAATCCCATCAAACACAATTGGAGATGGCAGCCATTCTGAAAAACAGGCAGTTCTTCCATGGAATTCTCAGTACTACAACATTTTTCAGCTCCTGCTTAAGGAGACATTTTAATAATGAAGAACAGGAAAAAATGCCTATTAACTCTAAATAAAACCCTTCAAATCTAGCCTATGCATAATATGTCAGTGAGTTTAAACTACGTGGACAATTGAAAGAATCTGAGTAATTTTGTTATTAATATCATTTGGGCCAAAAAATAAAAAAAGCCTGACACCAAATACTAAATTTCTTAAAGAACCTATTTTTTTACTCCTAAAATAGTTAATAGATTCACTTGAAAATTCTCAGAAAAATTGTTCTATACTCAAAGTAACTGCAGTGATTTTATGGAGGATACACAGTATTTTTCATACATAAGCAAGAGAATGAATTCCTGCTTTGAGTGCAAAATGACTCATCCTTAATTACGGAGGTGCCAGCTGTGACTCCATAAGAAGCTTCCAAACGTATTATATAAACATTTTACTGATAAAAAGTTCTTACTCTCGAATCATTAAAAAATGCCAGATTTTGATTTATTAGTCTTACGACTGTAATCTAGGCATAATTTAAAATGGTAGAGTCTTATTAACGTTAATTTCTACTGTCTCCACATAGAGCATTTTATTCCAAATCTTGTTTAATTCGCATGTACACAACTAGACAGTTTCTTCTGATATCTATCTTAGGAGATACATGACACTTCAGTCTTTTTTTCCTGCAAAGTTTACTAATACATTGCAGTCTGTATCAGATTTCCATACTGAATGTATAAAAATATAAGTTATCTAGGGACAATCTTTTCAGTTCTTCCTCGCAGGAAAATTCTGCCCTTCAACGTACTTAGAGCTCTCCCACTGATATCAATGGGAAGCACATATATGCATTGGACCCTGAGTCTTAGGCAAAATGCCTACCTGACATCCATGGGATATTTCCTCTAACTGAAGAATTGGACACTCAGTAATTACAATGAGGCCGTTTTTCCTGGCAAAATCCCTTCTAGGATCAGTTACTGAAGAGTCCAGCTGATGCCACTGCTACTGCTTCAATGTTATGAGAGTTAGTGATAAGCTAAGTTTAGAATCAATCAGTCCTGCTATTTATGGAGCTGTACTAACAACTTCCTAAAAAACTGCAGTTCACCAAATCCATATTTTAACAACATAAAGCCTTAGTAATTATAAACTTCAAAACAAAACCAAGGAATTCCATATAATATTTATACTTTCAAAAGTACAATATTAATACAGGTCTGTCAATTAGAAATAACAGCAGTTTGTTAGGCCTACAGGGTTTCTTTAACATAAAACCAGTTTACAAATGCTGAAAAGCAGTAGTGGTCCAATATTCACCATTACACATGAGTTTTTCTCTTCCAGAAAATAAAAAAAAATCCCAATTAAATTTACCAGTATCAAGAAATATTAATAAAACGCTCCCAAACATGCCACAATCACTATTCACAAATAAAGTTAAAATGAAATATACAAAAATTCACTTAATACTGTTAAATAACAATAAACTACAAGATTTCCTGAACCGAAATGGTAGGACCCCTGAATGTTTTACAGTGAATGTCAGGAAAAAATTAAGTTATCTATGACTATATTCATGATATACCAGCCAAAGATTTACATGACCATTTCAAAATATACCAATAAAGATTTACAGTCTCTTTAAGATGCACTAAACAAATAGGTTCATAAAGGTGAACACAAATGCTTAAAAATAGTTACCATTACCAAGGGTGTACTTATGATACTCACTGAGATGCATAAGCATAGTAGTAACATGTTTACTATATCTGGTAAACAGATAACATCTAAGATCTTAAAAACCCTCTAAGTTCCCATGTTTTCAAATGTCTGTAGCATATAGTGAGTTCTTATCAAGTATGTATTTGCATCTTTCCAGTTGATTTCAAGTGAATAATGTCGTAATGAGGGAGCAACAAGAGGGTGCGAAATGGGACATTATTCCCACGCTCTTGTAATTAGTCATCCTGTTCTCTTGTAAAGACAAAGATAGTTTCAAAAGAAAAACAGGGCATAATGTACACGAATTATCTTTTTACTATTTATATTTCTAACTAGGTTAAAAATCAGGTAAAAAAGTCATTGCATCAGGAGGAACCATATGCACAATAATGTGCAAATATCTTCAATCAGAGTAAATCCTGACAAAATTTATCATCCCATCTCCTTTACCTGTAACTGATATAAGATCTGAGAGCAAATAATAGATAACCATTCACTTGTTTGAATCAACTCTCTTAAAACAAAATGTGCTTTATAATATTTTGTCTACTGTATTGCCAATGTTAAATAAGGAATTAAGTGCTATGAACTTAGAGCGTTAAAGATGATTCACCTATAGTCAAGCAAAGCTATGTTTACATTCCAGGAAACACTGCAGTTTAAAAAATACAAAACTGCAGCCATAGAACAGTTTATGAAGAGAAACAGATGCATTCACATATTCTAAAGCCATTGCAACTTTTTCGGGCATTCAACTGTTGTGTTAACTATACAGACAGTAGTTATTTAGCAGCAATGATTCCGCAATAAATAATGCACTGTGTTTCTCAGTTCTGCACAAAAATTGCAGCTACAGTTACATCAATAGCTGTAACCTACTGGCTCTAATGGCAGAGGAGACCTTAAAACCAACTGTACAAAAAATTGTCACACTGTGACAACAAATATAAAGACATAATCTGCATGTTGGAAATAAAAGACTCCACTGTGAAGAGGACAGTGTAGACAAACTGAGATTCCAAGTCCGCCGAAAGAAACTTCAGTTCTGAGTCCTTGATTGATGAGATACTCTTGGGCTTGAAACTGCATTACCATCTTTAAAAAAGCATGCTCTGCCTTCTGTTCTTCCCATGTGCTAAAACATAACATGGATTCTGTTAAAAAACTGAAGCATTCTTACAACACACATTGTTACGGCACTCTCCTGAGATGTGTTTCTATAAATGTCCTTTGCTGTAATATCTGATCCTATATTAAATCTCTTGCTAACGGAGTCCAGTGTATTTTCTGTCCTTTGATGCAATATATTTGGTGCTCCTTCCACTGTGTATCAGATAAGTTATTCAACAGTCAGTCCGTGACTGTTTTTAAGTGCAGTTTTCATGCTACTTGATCCCTCCCATCTCAAGTAAAACTCATTTGTTTTTGTATGTGTAACTGTATATGTATTTTATGAATCTGAATAATTTCCATATATTCACAAAAATAATTTTTACACATTATTTTCAGTTTATAGTGCATCTAGCACAGCACTCTAGATTGAAAACATGAGACATACCATGAAGAATGTTTCCATACCTGTCTCGGGGTAAGAGGAATTTCGAAAGCCAGGATCTTTCTGCAACTGAATCTCTTTCAGACTGAATATAGAGACACCTGTAACAATAAAAGAAAACGAAGTTCGCACTCAAATGTGATTACATTTTATTGACAAAATTCTATTCTCAGTTACACCAGTATAAATCTGGAAAAAGCACATCCTCATCTGGAATAAATAAACTACCTCCCCTAAAATGCTGATAAATATCTGAGCCCACTAATGTGCCTTGATATCTCATGAATTTTCTTTAGGAATTGGGCACCCTGCAAGTAAAAACAAGACACACAAAAGTCTCACGCACAAATCTACTCATTATAAACTATATTTTTTTCTATGCAGACCAACAAAAATATCTTTAACAACTCGTGTAAATAGAAAATCCATTATATTTTGAATTGATGCTGTTGATTTGTCTTTGAGAGTTTTGCCTAAGAAAGTTACCCATCTTGTGATATAACATACTTTATCTGTTTAAATACCGACGCACCATGTCAAAAGATCTTTGGTGTTTTTAGAGTTTAATTTAGATAATGCGTCATGCTATTAATAAAATAAAGATAATCTCAACCAAAGTCAGTGGCATATTACTATTTTTTTATTTCTCTTACTTTCAGGCAAAGCTTGTATCCTTGTTCCTAGACTTCTGAAGTATGCGTGTTTCATAGCCTCTTCTGCCGAAACTCTTCTCTTAGATTCATACTGTTAACACAAAGGATTTAATCAAAAATATATTTTCGTTTTCCTGACAATTAATTAAAATTAAATTAAAATTAAAATTTCCTGACAATTTCCTGACAATTAATTAAAAGATTGAAATTGGGTTATTTGTATATGCTCGTATTGAGCTGAAATGAAATAAGGTCTCTCTCACACTCCTGGATTTTAAAAAAGAAGATTTTGCAACACCATGCATTACACCAGGGGTCGGCAACCTTTCATCAGTGGTGTGCCAAGTCTTCATTTATTCACTCTGATTTAAAGTTTCACATGCCAGTAATACATTTTAATGTTTTTAGAAGGTCTCTTTCTATAAGTCTATAGTATATAACTAAACTAGTGTTGCATGTAAAGTAAATAAGGTTTTTAAAATGTTTAAGAAGCTTCATTTAAAATTAAATTAAAATGCAGAGCCCCCCAGACAGGTGGCCAGGACCCACGCAGTGTAAGTGCCACTGAAAATCAGCTCGCGTGCTGCCTTTGGCACGTGTGCCATAGGTTCCCTACCCCTGCAGCACTTTCTATTAAAGAGGATTTCACACAAACTCCTGATCCATAACAGTGTACTCAACTGCTGTTGTGTTTGCATTTTGGGACCCCAAAGACGATGATGAGTTTATTTTACTAAGAAAACTTGCTGAGCATGCAAGAACAAATTTCAGACACGAGCTGCAGGTAGTTTTTGCTCAGGATACACAGCTGAATAAAAGACAGATACTGGGATGGCTTTAAGCAGCAGGGTGCAACTATCTTAATTTTATACTAAGTACAGGCAGAATATCTTCAACTCATTTCACATACCACGCATTTAACTGGGTCCACACTTCAGTTACAGGGCTCCCACCACACAGCCAATGATTTGGGGCACATTCCTCAGCCTAATCCCTAGGACTCAGCTTACTTCTAAAATGACTTCCAATGTGGAAAGGAAGCAAATACAGTCCAACTTGCTGCCTGAACGCAGAAAGGCAAAGCCTAACCATGAAAAGCACTTGTTAGCCAGAACCATATTTATTAAATTCATACATAATAAAATTACTGTCTCTAAATGCTCTCTTTTTACATTCTGTTTTTCTAAGATTTTAGTCTGATTTTATTTTAAGATTTTATTCTTGGGTATCTTAACTTTCTTCTCCCTTTGGCTCATTTTGCTGTTCACTATGTGCTACACGCCTAGGTTTGCTGAATTCAGCTTTAACTGTTAAGAAATGTAGTGAGAATTCAGCTATATGGATTAAATTTTATTTTATAAAAGCCAGGAAAAGAAAAATGTGGCCATGTAAAATTAGAGAACAATCCCTGAATTCTTGGGGGGTAGATGGACTACAACCCACTTAGTTAGCCACCACTAAGGCTACAATTTAGTCACAGAGGTCACGGCAGTGACTTTGCTGGATCTCCATGGCCTCTAGGGATTCAGGAGGAGGAGGAGGCGGGACTGCGTATCCTTGCCCTGCAACAGGTGCTAGCTGGAACAAGGATCCTGCAGCCCTAGCCCCGTGGCTTCCTCTGGGGGCTGCAGATGGGGCCGTGTGCCCCCGCCTGGTGTTGTCCAGGACTTGGTGGGGTCTGCAGCTGGGGCTGCGCTCCCCAGCTCCATGACATCCCAGGCTTGGCGGGGACTGTGTGCCCCAGCCCTGCAGCCTCCCAGGTTTGGCGGGGCTGCATGCCCCAGCCTCGCAGTATCCTGGGCTTGGTGGGGCTGCAGTCGGGGCCGTGCGCCCCAGCCCCAGAGGCTGCAGTGGGGACCCTGCCTCCCCCATTATGGCTTCTCAGGACTGTGTGCCCTCGCCACTGTGGCAGGACTTCGCTGGGGCTGCAGTCAGGCTGTGCACCCCTACCTAGCAGCTGGGCCAGCTCTGGAGCAAGGTCTGTGTATCTCCCATGGCTGCACTCCCCATTGCAGTCACTGGAGTCAGGGCAGTGCCCTCTGCCATGCTGCAGGGGCTCAGCCTGTCCGCCCCTCCCTGCCATGGGACTTCATTTCTCCCCCCTACCTAGCCCTGCCTCTGGTTATTTTTAGTAGCGTAATGGACAGTTCACGGGCTCTGTGAATTTTTGTTTATTCCCTGTTCATGACTTTTACTAAAGTAACTGTGAAAAAATCTTAGCCTTAGCCATCACACAATGACCCTCTCATCAACTGTACTTAAAGCCCTAGTCAAACTTCAAATGCATATATGATGTAACTGATTTTGTGAATCTGAGCCTTTAAAAAGGAGTCCAAAAATACATTTTAAAAGAGCTAAAACATGGAAAGCATCTTACCTGAAGAAACTTTGCTATCAATTCAATTCCTTCGGAGTCTAGCCTACAAATAACAAACAACACCAAATAGTTGAGTGAGCAATATTCGTAAGTGCAAAGTTAGAAAGGAGTGGATTTCATAAGGTTATATTCCACTTCAAAACAAAGTTAATTTAATTAAAAATTAAAGAAATACTTACACCTTGAATATCTTCTGTGTGTTTGTGTATATGCATATGTGCATACATAAAGATATCCCAACATCTCAAAAGGCTGACTGTGATCACATGAGTTGTAGAATTTACTGATGATAAATCAGTGGGGAGATAGAGAAGGACCGTGACTCCTGGATTGTGACTCAACAGGCTGACAAGGTCATCTGACATTAGCAATTTTATTGTTTCCCAATAGTTTTTAAAACTTCTATCCAATCAGTGGGTTTGAGGGCAAGAGTGCAAAACTATGTTTCCTTACAATCAAAAGAAACGTTCTTGGCTTTGCTGAAAAGTTCAGTTATGGCAATGATACTTGAAATGTACTAGATACAGACCCTTCAGATTCCTAACCAGGGCTTTAGAACCACCACAGAATAGACTGTATCAAATAATTCTTCCCAGATTTTACAATAATCCTATTACATGATGGGATGGGACTTTGGGAATTCAGTAGGTGCAATGTGAATAGTCCTACTATGTAGACATTATAACTAACAGTTAAATATGCCACTATTGAATCTCAGTGTTTGGATTTACAGTGCTCTGAGTAATCAGAAATGCAGCAGTGCTAAATCTCAAATTAATGAACTCTGGTAGATACCATTAACTTCAGCCTACAGCATGTAGTTTGACCTGTGGTCTTTTAAGGGACATATAGTTAACATGTAACAGCACAGTATACATGGAAACTTGTTCTTGTGTAAAAATAGGTGCATAGACACAAAAATATAGCAGCCACTGTACAAGTAGAAATTCTAGTAGTGAAACATAAAATACCTTGGTGCATGGTTGATTAGAGGCTGTGGTTTGTATTTGGGAAAGTTGTAGTTCCTAAATTCATCACTGGAAGAAATGCCCGGCCATGTTTCTTGAGAAGGAGTTCCTGTGTTTAAATCAAAACAAATTAAATATATAGAAGTTATATTAATTTTAGACAAGACAAAAATAAATTTTAAGCATTTAGCCCTGGAACATATCACAATCGAAAAGGGACGACTGTTTTCCAACTTCAGTCATTTTGTTTAAAATGCACAGATTCAACCTTGTACAGAATGACTGATGTTGCATTTAGGTGAAGATGAATAAATACAACGTTAAAGTTTATTCCTTCTTTACAGAAAAAGGATCTGATCTGTACCTTATAGTAACAAATTCTTTTTCAAAAATGCTCTCGTAGAAGGGTGAAGTAAATCTACACGTGTAATATTATTGATAACAATATTCAATTTACCCAAAAGTCTGAAAATTAAGTGCAGTTCATCTTCAACAGTTGAACCAGGAAAGAGAGGTCTTCCAGATGCCATTTCAAAAAATATGCATCCAACACCCCTTTATAAAGGCAAAGAAAAAGAAAGATGAATAAGTAAGTAAAAAATAAACTAACAAAAAATTTACCTTTTAAAACATTCAGCTCCTCAATATATTTGTGGATTAACTATATTTGCCATTAACTATATACCTCCATTGGAAATATTGATGTAAATGAGGAAAATAGCAGCCAAACAGTTCACAAGTGCTGAACAAAACCTCTGGAATACATAGATTATATCTTTTCCTTCCAAAATACACACACAAAGCAAAGGGAACTACTGATAAACTAGACATTTAAGATAAATATTTAATCAATATAATATCATAATACCATCATGTCAAACTGGATTTAAATATTGAATCACACTATTGATGCATTGTTAGCAACTTTCTTTATTAGCAATTTTATTTATCATATCTTAAAGGTAACCCTGCAGAAGTTGTCTGAAATTTTGAGGAGCCATTATAGTCAGTTACAAGAATTAACGGACAGTTATAACACATCAACTTGAGTATGAACAAAATTAAAGTCTGACCAAAACAAACCTACCACATGTCAATCTGAGTTGAATATTCTGAAGATCCAAGGAGAACATCAGGTGGCCTGTACCATAATGTGACAACTTCATTGGAGTAGGTCTTTGTAGGAACAGACTTCGCTCTAGCCAAACCTTCATAAAAATAAAAATGTCGTGTTTTTTCTGTAATGGTATGTACCATTTCCCGCAATTAAAATATTGTGTATATCTATTTGCTTTTATTTGTGCTTCTGCTTTCTTGGCTTCCTCATTTTTAGTCTGATGCATTGCTAAGTGGTGCAAAGCAGTGACATTATTGCAAGCATCTCAAAAATGAATGAAATCATACTGACCATTCACAACACCCATTATTTCTGATCCAAAAGGAATAGCATTCTTTCAGAGTTAAGGTTGTTGTGTTGTGATGAAATATGCATTACTTTATACCTGAGAATAATTTGCTTATCACGTGGGGAGTGTAAGATTTACAATGGTCTTAATTATTCACTTCCTTACTTTTAAGTGCTTGTGTTTTGTAAGTGATGTGCTAGATCAGGATATTATCACTCAGCAACTCAAATTTTTTTTTTAGAAGTGTTTGACTTTTGAAATAAATGTAAAATATTGCTATAATGAGGCTTGGCAAAATTTATTCTTTTTTTGTCATTTATTGATGGTTATTGTTATGCTTTTTTATTTTTGTTTTTATTGATTTAACTTTTCACTGCTGCAGGAAATGAAGGGACTCACCCATAGGAGGGGTTAAACAATTATTTAATGACACCAGACATTGAGATTCAAGAAGTTAAAGCTTTATAATCGTTAAAGCACAAATTGTCAATATCATATAATGAAAAATACCTAGTAAATATCCTTAAATCAAACCTTAGTATCTTTTCAAGCAGCATTTTTCTTGCTTTCATAAATTTCAGTTATCATCAATGTAAATATATTTTTGGCTGTTTGGGGATATAAATCAGCTGAGAGCAATCTAGCCCTTGAGACTGATTGACAACCCAATCTGGCAGAACCACATCAAATCAGAATGTAAATTAAGAATTTTTAAAATGGCTGACTGTCCCAAAGCATTTTTCCCTGGATAATGGCTCAGTTAAGGACCTCAAGCAGGGAGAAATCATAGATCTAAAGTATCAGTACAAAGGCTGCCCCCTTCCCTTCTTATAGTGATGAGGTGGTGAGGGGGGAGTCATCCTCAAATTATAAAAATAAAGTCAGACTAAAATTTTGGGCTATCATAGCTATCAGAAATTCCTGCAGAATAAGGGCACAGGGTAGTGCCAGTGTTGAGTACTGTACTGCTTAAGAATTTTTTTTAACAGAATTGAAGAATTATTAAAAGGCAAGTTTAGCATGACATACTTGATAAATACACTTCTTATCCTCCCAATTTGGATAATTAATTATATATTTATAGGGCTCAATATTTTTCCGATAAAACTGTGATTCATCTTTAAATATATAGGACTAGATAATGCCCACTCTTTTTTCAAGCACCGAGGCAGGAAAAAGGAGCAAAACATGCTGAGATTATTCACATTTAATCAGCAGCAGGGCACATTGTGTCAATGTGACATCATCTTGCACTTGAGTCTATGGAATCCCCTATGCTCTATCTCATCTGGAGCTCTGTGACATTGGGAGTGAGGGGGATGGCTGGGCAATGAGGTGATGGAGCCACAGGAAAACTGCTCTCTCCCTCCATGTCCAAACGGACTTCCCAGAGTAATAATGCCAGACCATGCCAGCACTGTCTTAGGCAACCCTCTGTTCTCTGCTGGGAACTGCTACTTTCAGAGGAATTTTGGTCCAGGTGTTGGTGAGGAATCAATGGTAACATAGATACTAGTGGAGCTTTACTGACATGGAGAATAATGGCTAGTAGCAATAGGATCCACGTGAATGCCCCAATCCATTGTAGATGCTCACTGGATTTCCCAAAGTATCTTAGAATATCCATAGGTGAGAAGGGCCAGACCCTCTGACAATTCACCAGGTGGGGAACACTCCTCCCCATCATCTTAACAAAGTTATTTGTAGAAAAATTCTGCAAGATAAAGTTTATGGAGTTTCTTGGGCCCTGTGGTGATGATTTGGCCTGTATATCACCAGTTTCAAAGGAAGCACTAATGTTACTTCTAATCTCAACTCAGTTCATTCTCAGCTGACATTTCAACTCACACATATACCATACTGATGACCAATAAACTGTGAAGTCCAACTTTTGCTTTCCAGTTCAGTACACAGAAACCAGATCACCTGCACACAAATATAGGCTCTAGATCGAGGGTTCTCATCTTTTCCCTGCCTACGACTTCACATTCAACTACGTGCAATTGGTCATCCTCAGAGGCATTTCTGAACCAAATCCTTTCTGTTGGTTCCCACTGAGTCAAAGGAAACACCATAGGAATTGATATACAGTTTGTGGAATATTTCCTGAGTCCAAGGATGAAATCACAAATTACTAAGAAAATTGACTTCATCAGAAAACCAGAGAAAGGGAACAAAGGTAGGGCTGGGGTCCTAACTACCAAATTGAAAGCAGGTGATATAAAAGATTAATTACAGTTCAATTAGGCTTTGTCTACACCAAAACTTCGTAGGCAAAACTGTTGTCATTCAGGAACCCCTCCGAAAAACAAAAGTTTAACTGATGAAAAGTGCTGGTGTAAACGATGCTGCGTCAGCAGGAGCGCCCTCTGCCCGACAAAGCTGCTGCCACTTGTGTGTGTGTGTGTGTGTGAGAAAGTTTTTGTCAGCAGGAGAGCTTTCTGCTGCCAACAAACAGCAGCTACACTGTGCAGCTTTTAGTGGCGGGGCTGCAGAGGCACACCCGTGTCACTAAAAGCTGCGTGGTATAAACAAAGCCTTATACAGGTCTGCTTTCAAAGGGCTGCTGCCCTGGCCGGAGAAAGTCTGTCGGGGGCAGGGGGATTGAGTTGTAACTGAATATAATGTATTTTATTCTGAAAACATAGTACAATGCTTGTGGGATAAATAAATAAAACAAACCAATGAGAAGTGAACATGTGATGTCATATACTGGAGAGAAAAAATGATTTAACTTAATTTAAAATGTCAACTAAAAGAGCATAAAGCAGGTGTAAGAGTCCTTCTCAGATAAAAGTGAGTGGTTAACAACACTACTAACAGACCATGTGTGAAACTGGAGTGGCAGACAGAATGAATACAGAAAGAACTATGACACTTATCACTGTATCCCATATATGAGGCATAGAAAGAGCTGTAAGGCTGAGGCATAGTTCAGGTTGGATGCTGAAACAAATTAAAAAACAAACAAACCAACAACAAACCAGCAACACTGAAGCCAAACAATCAAACTCTTACCCAAACCAGATTAACAGACAAAAAAGAATTATCTGGATGACTTTCAAAAAGTCAGACATGAGCTGCAAACCTGAAATTCCAGCAGCTTTAAACCATGTGGGCTGACTTCCCTTAGTGAGCTGACCAATAAGGGTATCCAGCACACAATGGACTTAAAAATCTATTTTTTCAGGTCAGCTCATGCTACAAGTGACAGCTTAGTATGCACCACACTGGAGGTATCTATCCTAGCTGCCATAGAAACCATCTGGCAGCATGGAGCTAGCCTAATGATCTCAATTAAATAACATATTGTTTTCCCTTTTCGGGAACACAAGCAACAGCAAAAAAAATGAAGACAGGATCTCACCAGCTATATAAAGCTAGTCAGAGTTACACAATATTGGCTTCAGTAATAGCCTTTGGAATGGATAAAGATATATACAGAAATGGTGTGAATGTGTATTTCCAGTGATTAATTTCCCTGCTGCTTACAAATGGTTTATGTACATAAACACTCCTACCCCCATATGATTTCTAGGTTCAACCAGGTTTACTGGTTTATAAATCTTGGTTTATTTCCAAGATTTTCTTAAAATTGTAACTCAGTAAAGAAAACACTGCTCAAATAAAATAATAATTTTTTTTCAGTCCATACCAAAGTCTGCTAGCTTTAGTTCTCCTTTCTCATTAATGAGTAGATTTTGTGGCTTCAGGTCTCGATGTAGCACCTTCCTCCTATGACAATAGGCCAAACCACGCAGAATCTGGTATAAAAATAGCTAAAAGAAAAACAAATTAGACTTTCAAAAATATTCATGGGCAAATGTGCAAAGCAGCATGTTACTTTTCCCTTAACAGCAGGTTTTGGGCCATCAGAGCAGCAATTACATGGCTACATTGCAAGCAAGCAAGACAAAAACCTTCTTACACAAGCAAGTCACTTTCCCATGCTAATGTATTCTGAATATTATAACTATCGTTTAAAGATGCAAGACCTATTTATGCCAGCCAGCTACAACATTATTATGAAACACTTAGCACATCAAAGATTTTGAGAGTGATTTGCTCTATATAACAGAAGAGAATCAAGTGGCTATTTACTTTATAAGCATTTACTACTGCACTCTAAACGTCTTTCCATGTAACACTCTCAATTACCATACTGATATTCCCTTCTGCTATAGATCTCTCTCTTACAAATGCAACTCTACTCCTGTACTCCCATCATGTAAAGCAGGGGTTGGCAACCTCTGGCACGCTACTTGCCAGGGTAAGCAACCTGGTGGGCCGGGCCAGTTCGTTTACCTGCTGCGTCAGCAGGTTTGGCCGATCGCAGCTCGCACTGGCCGCGGTTCGCCGTCCCAGGCCAATGGGGGTAGCGAGAAGTCGTGGCCAGCACATCCCTCACCCGCGCCACTTCCCGCTACCTCCATTAGTCTGGGACAGCGAATCGCGGCCAGCGGGAGCCACGGTTGGCCGAACCTGCCGATGAGGCAGGTAAACAAACTGGCCTGGCCTGCCAGGGTGCTTACCCTGGTGAGCCGCGTGCCAGAGGTTGCCAACTCCTGATTTAAAGTAAATTTATTTATTGTACGGTAGGGAAAGTGACTACCAGAAGAAGCAATTAGATACAACACCTCTAAACATTAACGAATCAAAGAAATATAATTGGGGAAATTACGCTCTACCAGTTGTGTCTGATGTTTTCCCTTTGCTGTGTTTGTATCTTCATATAGTGTGTCACCCTCTATTCCTTTGGGCTAGCAAGCCAGCAACAGTAGCTCCACATTCAAGGACATAACTGCACAGAACAAGTACACACACACACACAAAAGTCTAGGATTAAGCATCCTCATCAGTTTCCTGTGGTATTCCATAAATAAAACTGCTTTTCAGTTGCTTCATGTGTAGAGTGCCTGTGTGTGAGCATGGTGCTTCTACGTAACTACTTCTAGCACCAGTTGTCCCACAACAATCCTTAGTCTGGTGAAAGGGAGTGAGCAGACAGAAGATTACTGATTAGGAAATGCAGAGAGGACACTTATGCAGAGCAGAAGGTCAGTCAGCATGACAGATTCATCATGATTAGTCCTTTTGAGGGGAAATACCAGAAAGTTTTTATATAACCCAGTTTCCCAACACATGGGTTATTTTTGTAGCAGATGACACCCCCAAGTCTTTCACAAACTTATACAAACAGGCAAGCTCCAGGTTATATTTGTCTAACCTCAGTTTGCTTATATCACAATGGGATTATCTCCACTGGGGCAGAAAAATTGGGACCACGCATGTTAAAAATGCAGGCTGTGGGCCACTAAGTCCTGTCTCACCTAGTTATGCCTATATTGTTGGAGGGCTATCAATGGCCATTAAGGCACTCACAGACAGTTTATAAAGAGGTTAGCTTCAAACTACAAAAACATGCTGCAAGATCTTTCTCTTCACGTTCATCTAAGATTTTTTAACATGTCCTCTTCATCTTTTTCAATCTCTTTAAAGGAGATATGGGAATTTACATTAAAGAATTTTCCTCTTCACTCTGTCCCAAGAGAGACAACAAAGCAGGTTGACAATTGATTTTGCCTCCAAAGGACATTAAAGCTAATGTGGAAACAGAAAAAAACGAAACGACAAACAGTAACCAATATCCAAATTGAAACCTACAGTACTTCAACAAAGAAAGGACTTTACAATATAATGTGAAGGTAAAAATAGGGACAACAATTCTGCTGGAATGTGCACGAAACACAATGTAAACAAATACTATTCTTGTACATTATGTCATCATCCACAATTGTGCCATTAACTATTGTACAAGTATCAAACCAATTTTCCCTGCATGTGTGTGCATGCATGGTTTTGTTTTTTAGGACAACCACTTGCAAAGTAACAAAATACACTTCTTGCATCTGAAGAAGTGATTTTTTTACCCACGAAAGCTTATGCCCAAATAAACCTGTTAGTCTTTAAGGTGCCACGACTCCAAGTTGTTTTTTTAAGTACACTTCTGTTCAATGTTGACAGGAGTAGAAATATTCCCCACATACCTTCGATGAACAGTTAACATCCTCTATACAAATTACATATTGTTAAATAATTAAGCTGACTGAAGTCCAGCATAAGCCATACCATGGCTGGACAACACTGTTACCTCAGCTTCAGTGTCCCCCATTTTCCCTTCTAGTTCCAAGGCATTTCAAAATAGTGTCCTGGCTTCTTGCGGCCTGGTTTACTAAACTGTTGTGCAAAATAATATGAACAGTTCCCTTGGCCCTTCCAAGCACAAGTGGTTCCTTTCCAAGTCCCTTTAAAAGTTCTTTTCTGTTTCACAGTATTGGGTTCAACAGAATAAAGTTCCTTCCTGCTCCTACTTTACTTGGCTCTTTTCTGAGCGCAACACAGTACCTCTAAGCCATTCCCTGGGCTCCATCCACAGCCCTTCTGATAGCAGTCTTTTGCCCTCTGGAACATAGTTCTCTGTGGCCCGCCTTTCTAGGAACTACAGTCCTCCTCCTTTTGGTACAAGATTCTCCACAGCTTTCCTTCCAAGGGCTGTCCCTGAATCTTGGCCTACCATCATCATGAATTTATTGCAAGAGAGTCTTTGTGCTCCCTAGAGATCTCTCCCTTGAATGAGGTACAGGCTTTTTAAAAAAATCTTATAGCCACATCATCTGAATGTCAGTTGGCCCCTCCCATTGCACAGAAGGACTTATCCCCATGTTGGTCATGCAATCATGCCAGAGAAAGCGTGTAAGTCTCAGAATGCCTGATCTACAGGTTAAGGCCTGGTCTACACTGCACAGTTAGGTCAGTGTAAGCTGCTTTTTATTGATCTAGCTGTGGAAGTGAAGAAGCCGGCAAATGTTCTCTGTATGCTGATTTAGTACCACTGCCTCCATAAATGGCATAGAATCACGGTCGATGTAATTCGGTCAATGCAGTGGCAGCATAGATACTGTGTTGCTTATGTCAACTGGCACTGGCTTTCAGGAGCCATCCCACAATGCCCTACACTGACAATACAATCAATTCAAATGCTCTCAGTGAGGATGCGCACCGCCAACATAATGAGCCAAGTGTGCACAAACAATTTAATAACTGGAGTGGCTGTATGCTGGCGTAATTTAGGTCAACATAATTTTGTAATGTAGACACGGCCTAGGTCATGGAACAGGACATAACTGTCCTTAAAGGGGACACACTGTTCTGTTAAAAATCTTATTTCCCAATAGGAAAATATTTAAAAAAGAACACAACTTTTACTAAAGCCATGATTTGTGTCATTAAACTCTTCAATATGACTGTATCTATTATTATCAGAAAGAGCAGTTGTGAGTAACTAAGTTGTAAGTTCCCTGTGGTTTTAAAATCAGAACAAAAAATGTTTGAAATCAATCATTATCATTAAAAAAAACATTCACTCACCTTTACATTGTGCATACTCATGATGTTACCACAGTCATCCATGTACTGCTTAAGGTCCTTGTCCTGTCAAAAAAATCACCACCACTGTTTAATATAAAACAGTTTTTTGACAGAAAATTGAGCTTTTGATTCAATGGAATTTTTCAGAAAAAGTATCTGTGTGCTGTGGAAAATTCTGAGTTTTCATCAAATTAAAAAAAAAAAATCAAAAACCCAAAGAGAGAAAAAACGCCCTCCCCCCCCATAAGGAAAGTAAAAGTGTTCCGACAAACTCCCCCGTCCCAACATTTTCAGATCAGTTCTACTTATTATATACTACATTTTATTTTTTCCCCCAAAGGCTATATGTTATGTTGAATTTTAATTATTACCCATTCTCTTTATTTGGAAGAGAACTAAGTTTTCATGAACTCTGTGCACTACACCTTTAGATGTTCCATCACAGTTACCATAGACTTGGTTAGAATAACTTCAGCAAATGTATATGTAATATGGAGTGAAAAAAACTAAAACAAAACATGATTTATCAATCTGTATCATGCAGGAAAGTGACTTAGGTGTCTAAGTGTAGGTACTCAAGTTTGAAAATGTAGGCCATAATATTTAACATCCCTGTTTCAAAAGAAATGTAAAATAGTAATTTCTATACTATTATTGTTTTACAGCACCTGCAAGTATGCTAGGTGCCTCACAGTACCAATATCATTCAACATAATACTGCAATTATTTTATTCTCTGTCCACTTACTTCTAAAACCATAATTTTGGTTTAAGTGAGCATTTTGGTCCAGAAGTATAATAACTGAGGCTATGTCTTCACTACTCGCCGTATTGGGGCGTAGCAATCGATTTCTCGGGGATTGATATATCGCATCTCATCTAGATGCGATATATCGATCCTCGAATGAGCTCCTGTCGACTCCGGAACTCCACCAATGCAAACGGCGGTAGTGGAGTCGACAGGGGGAGCTGCGGACATCGATCCCACGCTGTGAGGACGGTAGGTAACTTGATCTAAGATACTTTGACTTTAGCTACGCTATTCACGTAGCTGAAGTTGCGTATCTTAGATCGATTTCCCCCCCTAGTGTAGACCAGCCCTGAGGTGGTAAAATTTACAGATGGTAACTACCTTGAGTAGTTTTGTAAGTCCGAGGCAGACAGCAAAGAGCTACAAAAGGGTCTCTCAGAACTGGATGACTGGGCAACAAAATGGCAGATGAAATTCAATGTTGATAAATGCAAAGTAATGCACACTGGAAAACAAAATCCTAACTACAAAATAAAATGATGGGGTCTAAATTAGCTGTTACCACTCAAGAAAGAGATCTTGGAGTCACTGTGGATAGTTCTCTGAAAACACCCACTCAACATGCAGCAGCAATCAAAAAAGTGAACAGAATGTTGGGCATCATTAAGAAAGTGATAGATAATAAGACAGAAAATATCATATTGCCTAAATATAAATTCACAGTACGCCTACATCTTAAATACTGCGAGCAGATGTGATTGCCACATCTCAAAAAAGATAAATTGGAATTGGAGAACGTTCAGAAAAGGGCAACAAAAATGATGAAGGTCATGGAACAACTGCCATATGAGGAGAGAGTAATAAGACTGGGACTTTTCAGCTTGGAAAAAAGACGGCTAAGGGGAGATATGATAGAGGTATATAAAATCATGACTGGTGTGAAGAAAGTAAATAAGGAAGTGTTATTTATTCCTTCTCATAACACAAGAACTAGGGGGTCACCAAATGAAATTAATAGGCAGCAGGTTTAAAACAAACAAAAGGAAGTATTTCTTCACACAGTGCAGCTAACCTGTGGAACTCCTTGGCCTTCACAACATCCTCTGGCAAGATTATAATAGGATTCAAAAAAGAACTAGATAAATTCATGGAGGATAGGTCCCTCAATGGCTGTTAGCCAAGATGGGCAGGGATGGTGTCCCTAGCCTCTGTTTGCTGGAAGCTGGGAATGGGCGCCAAGAAATGGACCACTTGATGATTAACTGTTCTGTTCATTCCCTCTGGGGCACCTGGAATTGGCCATTGTCACAAGACAGGATATGGGGCTAAATGGACCTTTGGTCCTACCCAGTATGGCCGTTCTTACGCTCTTAATAATTACCTATAAGTCAGACCTACACCAAGCAATTTATGACAATTTGACAGTGAATGTTATGTCTAACAACACAACTAGCTTTCTGTGAAATATGCTATTTGCTTCCATGTTCCACTGGATTATATGTAGGAAAATAGTATGATGACAGAATAATATCAAGTCCTTTATTTGTTTATTTTTTAAAATGCACCACAAAGTTAATCATGTTTGTGTTTCTCTAGGTAGAAAATTAAATAAGACTTTCTAAACAGATCCATTAAATGTAAAGCTTTATTATTGTTTTAATGCTTACCAGGTACTCGAAGACGAGAGTCAAAGATTTGTCTGTGTGGACAATATCATGTAAAGTAACAATATTTGCATGCTTTAGGTCTTTTAATAATGACACTGCAAAAGAGAAAAAAAGAAAATTAAAGCTTAAGGATAGGACTTGAGGGGAAAACTAAGGAGTAAATGTATTTCTAATTAATCCAAATTTATGAGTTATTTGTTTAATTTCTATGGTAATTTAAATAATGTAGTTTTCAAAATTTAATATTTCCTAAAGCATTAAGTTAACCCATTCATTCACATAGGAAAATT
The DNA here is from genome assembly GCF_003597395.2 of Chelonoidis abingdonii. Lineage (NCBI taxonomy): Eukaryota > Metazoa > Chordata > Testudines > Testudinidae > Chelonoidis > Chelonoidis abingdonii. The sequence goes on from NC_133769.1 coordinate 88,945,850, forward strand.
TCATCTAGTGCACACTGTGAAGCAGACAAGACCACGTACTACCACTGAACTGCAGTTATAATTAATTCATACACTATATGGACAGACAGTATTTCAGGCACAAGTTAGTCATGTCATGGTATATACTCTAAACTCCAGAAAGTTGTTTGCTTCTGTTATAATTAACAGTAAATTATAATTATAATTTCTAACACTTAGAAAGCTTCATTTATTTGAGAACACAATTACAGTCCATTAAATAAATGTATTTGCAATGCGTCTCAAAATTGCAACTGAATTAACTTGATTGCAGTACCCCATATAATAGTGTTAGTTATTGTAATATCCAGTTTACATGAGAACAGCCTCAATTCTTTGGTCAAACTGTATAATTTCAGTTAATGATATATTTTAAATAAAAGGAAAAAATATTTTCTGTACCTTCTCTTATGGCTGTGCATGGTGCCCCCTCTTCATGTTCCAGTCGGATTTCTTTTAGAGCTACCAGGTTCTCTGTCAATTTACTTCTTCCCTTATATACTGTTGCATAAGTACCCTATGTGGTAAGGGGAAAGGAATACATTTAAAACTTTTCTTTTATAGAAAGCGCAATATATACACACAAAACCCCTACCCCAAACAAATAAGATCTACATGACAGGTCCTACAATTAGTTTCATTTGGTAGCAGCAGCTTCTGGAAATGACACCCCCCCCCCCTTTTTTTTTTTTGACACAAGCATAATTCATCAATGACTTTCAGACACAGGCCCTGATTTTCAAAGAGTCTGAGCACTCTCAACCCTAGATGAAGTCAATGGAAGCTGCAAGTTTAGAACCTTCTAAAAGTCAGGCCCAAACCTTTTAAGACTACGTCAAGGAAACGGAAAAGATGCTATCAAAAAGAATAAAAATATGTTCACTATACATTTAATTTCACAGGAGAAGACAGGTAAAACAAACACAATTTTTCATTTTTGCTGCATAATGGACAGTATGGATTATTAAGCTCATCTTTTGGTATTTGCTTCATTAGTCCAATACAGGCTTAAAAAAACACCCAGAAAATGTGTTACATAATTATACAAGGTACTGGAGAGAGAGTCCTTTTCAGCAGATTGCTACAATAAGTTTATATTAAATATCAAAAATAAGGAACAATAACATCTTGGGTAAAGTTACATATCCTGGATTGTTCATTACACTATAGAGTAATTAAAGTGAAATACAATAAATCCATATCTATGCAGACAATCATCCTATATATTTATTAACATTTTCACAAAGATATGTAACATTACATCAGGTTATAGAGCTATCCAACATAAAAAGGAGGTGAATTAAATGATAGGCATTTGGAGAGGGCTGAAACATTGCATCTCAAAAACAGAGGATTCATAATTGCAAAGTCAAGTAGCATAGTATACAACGTGTGTGCTTTTGCATGTGTGTTTGTATAGCAGTTATTAGTATCTAACTGCTGAACAGGTAACACAGGCCTTCATAGCAACTGTTCATAGAGGATTTCCTAGTGGAGTTTTGCTTTTCCCAAGCTCTATGAAACTCTGTTTGGTGGTTGTGTTTTGTTGCTGTTTCGTTTTTGGTAACAGTATGCACATAAACATATGTATATTTACAAGCTGAATGATAGTGACATTACTTTGTGTGTTAATATATATGTTTAGTTTAATGAAAGAGCTCTATCAAATATGTAGATACATGTAGTTCAACTTTAAAACCAAGGGCACATAAGTAAGTTCCAAGTAAAGAAAGCATGTTATTGTCAAAATGATAATCACTACTGAAGAAAATTATACAAACCTCTCCAAGCTTTTCCAATTTGATGTAAGTTTCCATTTTCCCAAATCCAATTTCTGACTGTAATGCAAGCAAAAAGATGGTACATTTAGTATAAACATAAAAATTAATCAGGAGAAGTATTTCACTGTATATATCACTTATTCAACAAACTAAAAACATTTGTTTCAGAAAATATCCTAAAGCGGTGAAGCAATCTTTATAAAATTGTTAGGTTTTAAGAATTATTTTAGCACATCATATTACAAGGACTTTTTGTCTCCAAAGAATCAATCCTGAAGCTCAGCCTGCCCTCCTAACATCACTTCTAGTCAGCTATCAACTTAAATTTAAGAAGGTACAGACTGAACACCCTATCTTCCCTCCCAAACTCTCTTTATTCTCCCCATTTTGTCACTGCTGACACCATCACTGGGGCCTGTAACATGGTGGTCATCTCAGACTGCTCTACCCCCCCCCCCCCCCACCCACTCACCATATCCAAATTCTCATGCTTCTCCCTCAAAAACATTTTTAAGATCACGTCTTTTCCTGCTATCCCTATAGCTAAAACACTTGTTCAGGCCCCCATCACTTGGCTTGCTTATTGCTGCCATGTCCTCTCTGACCTCCCTGACACTTAAATCTTGTCCCACTTCAGTCCGTACCAAACACTGCCAGTAAGATCCTCATACTTCATTCTGGTTGTGTCACCCCATATCTTTGAATCCCCCCACATCTAGTTCCCACTTCTTGTCTTTGCCTTCTAGGACCTGCATCATTCTACCTGGCCCTATTTATCAGCATTTGTCTCTTTGCATGTTGCCAGCCCTGACCCCTCCTCTTTGCCAATGCAAAGTCTTGGTGCACTGTTTGTCCACATCTCCAACAAATGCTCCCCACGAGTTGGATTGCAACCCCACTAACTTCTCCTCTTTCAATTCCCTTCTCTACTCATCTGCTTGATGCCTACAAGTAACTACAATGTGGTCACTATAGGGTAATTCCTATTTACAATAAGACCACTTTACACTGCTCTGGCCCAAAAGGGGCCAGAATGCAGATATTTAAAATGGGCCCATAGCCTCTGCAGTGTCAAAACTCAGCTCTTCCTGGGGTTTGCCTTCATTAACAAACTAATGATCAATAGGGTAGTAAAGTCTGATCCAAGCCTACTTCCTAGGTTTGGCTGCTTCTTCACTTTCTAATTCAGGGCAGCTCTATGTCTCAGATTCAAGATTCCTCTGACAGGGAAGTACTACTCTGAAGCCTCCTTTTTCATTGTTTCCAGATGGAGGGACTTTCCCCACAGTTTTGGTATTTGTAGCAGGTGCTGTGAGGTGGAGCTAGCTTCACCCCCTATTTCCCAAACAGACCAGCATGTGCTTTTTGCCCACTCCATCACAAGGCTTCCAGGCTTCCATTACAAATCTTATGTTCATTCCTCTCATGAGGCTGTACAGGAAATACAGTTTTGCAGGAAGTAAAAAGGAGGAGGAACTTCAGGGCACCACTTTCTGTACTGCAGGAGAAATGAAGCCCAATTGCTGGTGTCAGGGTCCAGGGACAGTTTCTGGCATTTAAAAACAGTTTCAAGGGATAATTCACGAACTAACCTGAGTGTTTGGAGGCTACGAGACTGTAATTAACATAATGAGTTTGGGTACATTTTGGCAGATTTTACAATGTTTACTCTATCTTTTTCTCCAATTATTTAATTAAGAATAGAATCTAGAGTAGCCAATACAATACAATACAAGTGCATTAATCAGAGGCGGGGATACCTAATCTGCCTCCTACTCATTTGTATTACAATATTCATGATGCTACAATGCAGATCACTGTAAGCAGTGTCAGGGACCATGGAATGGTATTTACCTTGTCCCATTACTACATTCCCTGTAAAGCATATATGAACTAGTACTCTAAGGAGATAGTGTGGATGTTCTAACAGTTGTGGAAACACGTTAACATAATGTCATTACTTACCCAATTTAATGTATGTTGCATTAAACTCTTTTTCGAAAGTAGACTGCTATCTCGATATAATGCCGCCCGACCTAACACGAATTTGGATATAACGCGGTAAAGCAGTACTCCGGGGGGGCGGGACTGTGCACTTCGGTGGATCAAAGCAAGTCCAAGATAACATGGTTTCACCTATAACGCGGTAAGATTTTTTGGCTCCCAAGGAGAGCGTTATATCGAGGTAGAGTTGTAGTTTGACTTTAGGCTACCTAGTATAAAGATCAAATGCTATACAGCATTCTATCAGAGTAAGACACATGTTCTCTAGCATTAATTAAAATCCACCACTTGGCTAGAGGAGAAGGTGGGTAATGGAGATATGTCAAGACAGATATTCAACAGTATCCAAGGCTTACTTGCCCAGAAGATTTGGCACCAGTTGCGGTATATTTTAGTGGAACAACACTAAAGAAAAAAAACTCCAGTGAAAGAATATTTAAACATAGGAAGCTTTCATTTTTCCTTCAAAGGGTGCCTAAGCAATTTATTAATTGTAAATTAGTTTTGCTGTAATGCTCTGCAAATCAGGACTTATATATGCAGGTTTCAAATGTCTATTTATAGCCTCTTATTTTAATAGTTGATGCACTGAAGGTATCCAAGGACATTATGTAATTGCATTCACAGTACTGTATTTGTCAATACACGTTAGTATATTAAATGAATTATTACACAAACCTATTAAAATTATGCAATAATGTCAGTGGTAAAATTTGAAAGAGGCACAGTCAGGTCGAAAATTCAACCAATCTTCACTGTATATTTTTAAATTTCTACTAATCCTTGAACATATATTGGTTTTCAAAACATACGTTTCAAAACAAAGGATGCAACATATGTAAACTGTAATTACTACTCTTCAGGCAACCTTTCAGTCACAACCCCAGATAACTGGGTTTAATTTCATTTCAAGAGAGCAGTACAGACTGACAGGGTGGAAGGACAAAGCAGCACGTGCATGCCCACAAACCAAAATGCAGCTGGCAGGTTTCATTTTAGACTTAGCAGCCCTGACAATATCTTTAAAGTATAGAGAAAAACCTCAACAACAACAACAAAAAAAAAGCAGACAAAAAAACCCCAACACCTCCACAATCCACCCCCACAACAACTTGTGACAGATGTACCATTTTAAATACACATTATATTCATTAGAGGGCACTGTTTTTCTTATTTTCATTCTAGAATGCAGACGGCATCCTAGATCAGAGTGCTTTAGAGCTAACATTTAATATGTATGAATTTTAGATGCAGAGAAAAAAAAGACTAAATATTATAATCCAAGCCTTCAACATTTACTGCAGTACACTGTTACCTCAGAAAAGAGAAAGTTACCAGGGGACGGTACAGCTCATAGTTGTAATAACAGTAACTCCAAAATACTCAAATAGTTAATGATCTACAAAGTATTAAAACAAAGGTATTACATAGCTAATTAAATCAATTCAGCAGAGACATTTAGATATTTTCACATATCTAATTAATAAATAAAGCAGAATGTTCTTGCAAGAAAAATTAATAAAATCAGCAAAAAGAATTTATAAAGCTATTCAATTTCTTTCTTTATTTTTTATGCTTAAAAATGCTCCTGATAATGGCCTGGTTTGGAATGGGATAGAAAGTCTTTCATATGTGGGTCAATAGTCAGAATCCAACCTAGATCAGTAATGACTGAAAAATTATTACTTTTCAGATGGCTACTTGATGGCCTATGTTAAATGAAGTAATAGTCCACTTCCTAGGAGACAGAACTGTAACTCTTAAGTCCAATTCAAATTGTAAGACCTATAATAATTATACCAATTATAAACACAGAGCTCTTCCCCCAAAAAGAATACATTTATTTAAAAGAAGAAATTACCTAAATATAATTTTGCATACTTTATTTGAATTGATTTGTTAACTAACCTTGAATCTATTTTTTTAAATAAAACAAAGACCTAAAACACCATGTCAGCATAACAGTGGGAAAAGAAGAACATTTGTTATCACCATATTTACTGAACTCCAAAAGAACGTGTGTGTGTGTGTGTGTGTATGTATGTGTGTTTGTATAGCAGTCATTAGTATCTAATTGGTGAACAGGTAACACAGATCTTCATAGCAACCGTTCATAGAGGACTTCTTAGTGGAGTTTTGCTCTTCCCAAACTCTATGATTAAAAAACATTTTCCTCTTAGGCTGCGCTCACTTAGGGATAAAATATGCACCACTGAGGTCAGTGGGAACTTTACTGCTGACTTCAATGAATGCTGGCTCTGGCCCTCAGTGAGGAATGATGGTGAGAAAAGTCTGCAAAATGGAAATAAAGAAAACTGGAAGAGAAAAATGTAGAGTTTCATCCTGTAAGTTACTGAGCTTTCCCATGAATTTTAATAGAGAGTAAAGGGTGCTCAGCATCTCTGGGCTGCACTCAGCACCTTGTAGTCTCAAATAGAGTTAAACAATATATAACATGAAAATGCATGGTATGGAGAGATATGACTGGAACTGACACTTTTCAAGCAGACCAGGTTTGTCTGGGAACCAGAGATCACAGAAACTTACTAGTGATGCTCTACGAGAACGTCGACTCATTGGTTGATCAAATTGTGGACTGTTTATCTGCAACTTTTCTAGATATCCATCAGGTATCCTGATGTCTGCAGGTAGTGACAAGCGCTTGTTCAGATCCTGGAGAAATAAGTAAATATTGTCAAAAGGACACAGGTCAATTTAGGGCTCAAAATTAGGTTTTGTTAAAACAAGTCTTTAAAAAGATGATCAACTGAAGTATTTCTACAATTAAAAAAAGAATCAAGGGAAACAGTTTACTAATTTAAAAAAATTACATTCTCCTGTTATACATATAACTCAAACTCTTCAGCAACTGGCTACGAAAGGAGATCCAGAGAATTCAGAAACTGATCTAGAAACTAATTTATTGTCATAGGAAAAGCTGAATGAAATGTAAAAAGTAAGCAAATAAAAATGGTAAAAAGTAACTGACATTTTAAAAATATTTTCAGTTTCAATAATTTATGATATTAGAAAATAGGTAGACCCAAGACTAGTAAGGAAATCTCTTTTCATAAAAACAGTGAAATGAAAAGTGTCCCTTGTGTAGACTGATGAGTTAGCTCATCTGTTTCGATTCTGTTAAATATTAAAGTAACTTAGAAATTGGTTTTCAATCTCATCCATTCCGCTCCTACCTTGCCAATGTAGCAAATAGAACCACTTCAGCAAAATGGCCACCTCCCTTATTTGAATCATATGACAATTACAATTTAAAGTGTCAAAAATACATTTCCCAGTTTACTGTGTTAAGCTCTCCTTACTTTGTTAACTTTTAGAACGCTATCATCAGCCAATGCTAGTATGGGTCAAAACGCCTTTATATCGAGTAAATTTTGAAACAGAAATTCATGATATTTCTGAGATATAGATTTTCACAGGTTGTTTTCAGTTTGGTTTTGAACTTAAATATATCAGAAAATGAGACATCAAATATTCTTTTTAGTTGCTCAGTTGCCACCACAGAGATGTATTTGAAGGAGATACCGAGATACACAACAAGGGCAGATGATTATCTCCTAAAATAAAGTCATTGTTGTCAAATAAATAGGGTTTACCCAGGGTAAACAACTCCATGTTCAGTAACAAGCTGCCTATACCTATATACCCCTATATACACCCTGCTAAAGGAGCCCGTGCTCTTGGCTGTGCAGAGCAAAAACCTTGAATGCTTTTAACTTGGGTACCTCAGAGACTCCCTTGCTCATCAAGTGTTTCCACAGCAATGGAGATAAGATGAGACACTAAAGCTAACAGCCTCCAGGTTTAAACAAGAATGACACTGTCGGCAGCAGGATGTTTTTAGTGAAGAATTCTTAAGTCGGGAATTTGCTCCTCCCCTTGGTTCAACAAAGGCAAGGTCTGTTGACTAGTAGGGCATGCTGCAAAGCCTACCTATATGCTCACATTGCCTAACAGCTGAAGTTTTGATGGACTAGTTGGCCTGGGAAGAATTTCATGTTTACAATGTATTTGCATTATGTGCCTAGAATAATGTTATTCTGAAATAAATATACAAGAAAGCTGCATGAAACTCAGCAGTTCATGGCATTTCCAATAGGGATAGGCACACCACAATGCATGCCAGAGACTGACTCACCTTTGGGCATGTGCTACATATTGTGGCCAGTGCATTTGCACATTTTCAGTGAGATGCCACCGAGACCTGAATTTCTGGCACTTGGCTCACATCCATGAGGCCTCTTTCTTTTTCACTCACTCCCCAAATCCATTAATGAGATATAATGCTATGTGCTTTATCTAGACTTCTGTAGTGAGTGAGGATTATGTCTAATACCCACGTCATGACATACTTTGAAAACTCAAAATGAATGTTTGATATTTTGAACAGAAGTATGAAATTAGGCACACAATTTGTAATAAATGAAGTGCTGCTGAGCATCTGAATGAGGGAGATGACTGAAATGTCAATCAGCATTTCAGTTTAGGTAACCTAACACTTGACACAATAAGCGATGACTGAAATGTCAATCAGCATTTCAGTTTGGTAACCTAACACTTGACACAATAAGCGATTCTTGTGACTTCTTTTTAAGAAGGTCTAATGCTTCCATTGTTTCCAGAGGAACACTGAAAAATCAGCAAGGATGAAACCCCTGAGCTAGAGAAGTGCCTTTTCATTGTCCTATGAAATTCTGTTTCAGCTTACCTCAATTATAAACCATTTAAAAAAAATCACCATTTCCTTACTGCTGTTAGCATTCCATGTGAAGACTTTGGCAGCACGCCAAAATAATAACCAAACACCAACGCTCTGAAGAGAAGGCTTCATCCTGCCACCAAAGCAGCAGCTGCAGCCATTGCATTACATAGTGTACTGGGAATGTGTGGGAGCTGTTGGAGCACTGGGGATGGGGAGCACAGGGGAGAGGACTAGATCAGTGGCTCTCAACCTTTCCAGACTACTGTACCCCTTTCAGGAGAGTGGTTTGTCTTGTGTACCCTCAAGTTTCATCTCACTCAAAAACTACTTGTTTACAAAATCAGACTTAAAAATACAAAACGCTATCACTGAGAAATGGCCAACTTTCTAATTTTACCACATAATTATGAAATAAATCATTTTGAATATAAATATTGTACTAATATTTCAGTTTGTAGTATACAGAACACTATAAACAAGTCATTGTCTGTATGGAATTCTGGTTTGTGCTGACTTCACTAGTGCTTTTTATGTTGCCTGTTGTAAAACTAGGCAAATATCTAAATGAGTTGATGCACTTCCTGGAAGACTTGTGTGTACCCCCAGGGGAACATGTACCCCTAGTTGAGAACCACTGGGCTAGACCAAGAGATCCAGGATCCAGCATATGACCCAAGCATTTCATCCTCCCTTCCCTGCCTTCTCCAGGAGCATAACATAGGGCAAATACTCCCCAGCTTCAAGAATAGAGGGGAGAAGAGAGTTCAGCTGGGTCTCCCAACCACCTCCTAGACCCAGCACATAGAATTAATAGCCCACCATTTCCCACTCTGGGATAACAGTGTACTCCTGCTGCCAGTTAACATAGTCCTGTAGCTTAAGTGGTACATGTCCATGCTGTGGGTGCAGAGTTCAATCCATGCTGATCATGCATGATACTACAATTTAAATACATTTTTTTTAATACAGATTTTTGTATATAATTAAATTTAGAAAAAATAAGGTTTACATGATATGCAGATCAACCCATGTAATGAACTACTCTGGTGAATCATTAAATTAAATATTATGACTAGGTTTTAAAAAGGAGCTAGATAATTTTATTACTGATCTACATTTGTTTTGGTTTAAACGGAAATCTTGATAATAATAATAAAATCTCCTGCTAGTTTCTGGTGATAAGGGTCAATAAAGTTTTTCTGTTTTTCTATATAGCACTGTACAGATGGGTTGCTGTATCACTTGGGGTGAAGGGTGAAGCATTCAACTTCACGTAATGCCTTCTTGACACTGGATTCTAAACAAGCCAAGATTTACCAATGATCTTACCTACAGAAGCAGAATATTTTCATGAATTTAATTTTCCAGTGCTTTCAAAATGTCATCTTCCACAAGCATTATATTTGGTGAGTTTAGATTTTTCAGAAAGTCAAGTAATCATTCAGTAGATAGTATCTCATACTGGTTAACAGAGGCAGGTTATCAGATTATGTTGAACTATCTACAGACTTTATGAAAGTAAGGCTGAGTATTACTACACAATGGTTCCCTATTAGAGTGACCAGACAGCAAATATGAAAAAAATCGGGAAAGTGGGGGGTGGGGGGTATAATAGGTGCCCATATAAGAAAAAGCCCCAAATATTGGGACTGTCCCTACAAAATAGGGACATCTGGTCACCCTATTCCCTATTAAGTGATACTGTTGGACAGCAAATATCTTAAGAAACTGTGAACCAGGGCATTTCAAGTGGTGGGCCACAACTCAGCAGTTGGTGCTGGGAAGGCATTCTCAGCTAGTTACATTCTACCAGCCGAGAGGGGAAGAAAAGCAGAAATATTGCTGCAGTCCTTAAATCTAAGCAGGAGTTTATGCAGGGAAGGGATGCAGCTCTCTCATGTCTGCTATTGCTGCTCTACTGTCACTTGACACAGAGAAGTTCTCGCCCTCCCTTTATCCCTCCTTCCCTTCCTACAGAGCACTCTTCTTCCGCGCATAGAAACTGGTGATTCACAGTTAGTTATGCAGCCTTGAAGCAGCATTGACAAACCAACAGAGCTAAGATTTGTGTGGGAAAGAGGGAACAGACATATCGCCAACCTCCAGTATCTCTCTCAACACCTCCCAATCCACAGAAATTGTTCCATTAGCATTCACATGTAGAGCTAGGTAAATAACTAATGTTTTAAGTTCACTGGCAGTTCCAAACCCCTCCCCCACCATTCAGTTCTGTTCAAACCAAATCTGAAATTTTTCAGAATTTTTGGTAAATTAATGAAGTGTGCACATTTCATTTGACCCAAAAATATTTTGTTTCCAGATATTTTTTAAAAGGGCTTGATTCACAGAACAAGGAGATGGCGATGGTGCAACAAAAAAATTACAAATTCTGTGCCACTCTCCCCCCACCCACACACAATATTTTAAAATTCTGCATATTTTATTTGTCAATAAATAAATGTTGAGCCTTCGGCATAGCAGTGGGGAGCACAGGCCACTGGCTGCACAGAGGTGAGAGATCACCCTACAGCCCTCACCTCAGGACACGGACTCAGCAGTAAAGCTGCATCCGATCCTGACACAGTGCAAGGGCAAGGCCTGCCCAGAAAGCGAGAGGGACAGTCATGCACAACTGATCTGGGTGTGGGCAAGCAGGCTCAGACTAGCAGGATCCAAGTGTGGAGGGGCTTAGTGTGTGGGGATCCAGGCATAGGGTGAGAGGGTTCTGTGTGGGGCAATGTGGGTGTGGGTGGCTCATTGGGGGTCCAGGTGTTTGTGTGGGATATGGATGTGCAGGGGCTTGCTGGAGTGTGCAGGGGGAATGGGACTCTACAAGGCCGTCAAGGTGAAGGTGGTTGGGGGCTCAGTGGGGAGAATCCAGGTGCTGGAGGAGTGGGGCTTGGGGGGTTGCGGGGTCTGAGTGCAGCTGGTTGGCGGTCTGGGTGGGTGTGGCAGGCTCGTCAGGGGAGTCCAGGTGCAGGGGTGGGTGGGATTTGTCTGGGTGGGAGTTGGAGTACAGCAGGCTCAGTGGGGGTGTATGGGGTCTGGGTGAGGGTCCGGAGGTTGTGGGGGGTGAGTCTCAGTGGGGGTGAGGTCTGGGTGCAGAGGGCTCTGGATGCACGGGGTGAGGAGGTCAGTGGAGTGGGGATTTGGGTGTAGGGGTCTTGGTGGGGTGGAGAGTTCTGGGTGCACAAGGGAAGCTTGTCTGGGTACTGGGGTTCAGATGCATTGGGTTGGATGAATAGGGCAGCAGCTCTCCATACAGTGTCACCTCCCCTTGTGGCTGAGGAGCGAGTGGGGAAGGAGGCAGGGTGGGGCTGAGGGTGCGGAGCTTCCTGCAGCTGGGGGAAGTTTCTGGGGACGTGTCTGACCCAGCTCTAGCCCCTCCTTGCAGGGAAAGAGGAAGCTAGCAGCTGAGCCTGGTGCTGCGTAGGAGCCACCAGTCAGGGCATCCCCCCGCCAAGTGATTTACCTCTCTACTAGCTATTCCGGGCACTTGAAGCAACGCACCCACATTGCTGGGAGGGATACGTGACCAGTCTTGTGGTGTCACTTTGCTTCCCCTTCAGAAAGTCATTTTTCTGCCAGGAAGCAAAACAAATCTGCAGGGGACATGAATTCTGTGTGCACACAGTGGTGCAGAATGCCCTCCAGGAGTACTTAACTTTTAGCCTAGTGGTTTAGGGCATTCATCCAGGATGGGAAAGACCAGGATTCAATTCCCCCCACCACCCCCCAACACACCTGATAGAGAAAGGAGCTGAACATGGTCTCCATGTTACCAGGAGAATGCCCTAACCACCTGCCCACAGAGTCACTCTTTCTCTGGCTCAGTGACTATTAAGTATATCATACAAAGTGGAACTGCTTCAACTGCTAAAAGTTATAAGGGAGACAGGAGAAACTTTCCCCACAGACCCCTCCCATATCCTGGGCAACTGTCCAGCCACTGGGCTAAAGTCACAAGGGGGACGCCACCACCATCCCATTTTATGAATGCCACCAAAGTCTGCTTGTGATCTAGAGTGAAAGAAGGGTTTTTTGTTTGTTTTTTGCACTGAAACTATTCAATGAATTCGTGTCAAATTTATGAATAGTTACAGGTCCACTGAAATTGCATTTTTCAGCAAATTAACTATTTGTCCAAAAAACTTCACACCACTCACATCACAAGCCCCAGCATGCACTAACAATGGATAGTTTTTACAGATGGAAAGAATTGTGGGATGATTATTTGACTAAATTTTGGGTCAGAGGACCTAAAAAGGTTAACAACTACTTCTGGAGGCTATTGTAAAGAACTGGAAACAAAATATTTCAGTACAGTAATTACAAGAACACATCTGCAAAGAACTTTTAAAAAACTGCTCCTAACCTCTCCCCCTTTTTTTTAAACCAGGAGCTACGAGACACTTAGTCTCAATTAACTTTACTGAACTGTGAACTTTAAACTGGAGTACGGTGTGCCGACAATACATAATACAGGTAGTATGGGTTTGTAAGTAAATACTTATGTGAAAAGAACAGGAGTATTTGTGGCACCTTAGAGACTAACAAATTTATTTCTGCATAAGCTTTCGTGGACTACAGCTCATTTCTTCAAATGCATAAAATGGAACACACAGACAGGAGATATTTATACATACAGAGAACATGAAAAGGTGGAAGTATGCATACCAAGTGGAAGAGTCTAATCAACTGAGGTGAGCTATCCTCAGCAGGAGAAAAAAAACCCCACCTTTGAAGTGATAATTGTGATGACTGTGGCAAATTGCCGGTACTGTTATGCTGGGTCTCGTGCTTTCTCTTCTTTGGGGAAGGTTCAGGGCGCCATTGCTTGCCTCTGAACAGGTATTTTAATTACACCACTAGTGTCCTTGAGGAGGGGAGTGGAGAGGGAGGGACCTGGGCCCGCACTCTTCTCCAAGTCCCAACCCAGGGGCCTTGAGGTTTGTGGTGAACCACTTGAACTAGCGGTTCCTCCCCCTGGGTTACTTCCCTCTCCTGCCCTTCAGCTTGTGAAGGGGCTTCTTGCCCTCCTTCTACACAAGCCAGGTGCCCCTTACCTAGGGTTTCTTTTGGATTTCTCAGCCCACCGCAGCACTCCTTCCAAACTTTCCTTTTGTCTCTCTTCAAAACTCTTCTCTTCTCCAACTCCTTCAAACTGCTCTCTGCTCAACTCCACACTGTCTGACTTGAAGCGGGGTTTTTATCACATGACTGACTGCTGGTGCTCTAATTGGCTACAGGTGCTCTAATTGGCTACAGGTGCTCTAGTTAATCTATAGCAAACCTTCCTCCCCTTGCAGGGAATAAGGCTCCCTGCTAACACTCTCCTGCTGCCCTCTGGCCATGCTGTATCACAATGACCCATAGAAGGTGTGAGGAGAACTGAACATAGAAGGATAACGACTGACTCAGACAGAAAAATACCAGTACAAACAAAAAACCCACCTCCTTTATACACATAAGTCCCTAAACAGCAAATTTTTCTAAAAGAAAACGCAAAAGTGACTGAAAATATACTTTTTTTTTTTTAATTTCGGACTGTGGCTTTTTATCTGTACATGGATTTTGTGTAATGAAATATGTATCCAATATGTAAGTAAACAATTCTAAGGTGAGGGAGAATGAAAATACTTTTTTCTGTTTTAAAATCACGATTATCTGTTAAGAATACATTATTTTGATATTTATATGTGAAATCGTCCAATAGTAAAGAAAAGGAAATTCCTACTCAATATGTTAAACTTCCAAAAGCAAAATATATTTTATATATATAAATATATTTTGCTTTTGGAAGTGTGTATGTGTGTATATTACACACACACACACACACTTCCAAAAGCAAAATATATATATATAGCTTTGGGAAGTTTAACATATTGAGGAGGAATTTGCTTTTAATTACTATATATCTTTTGTGATGACAGAATTGCTGTAGCAGGTTTTAAATATTGTATGGAAAGATCAATAGCTATCTAGTCGATGCTAAATAATCACTGCCTTAATATTTGCTCTACCTTTTAAATTTTAACTGCCCCCTTCTTTTATTAACAACAGGGGGACTGATGATTTTCCCTATGTTCTTTATAATTCTGAGTACCTTAATTATGTTCCTTAAACTTATCTCCATTACACAATGTTCAAACAGTTTTAGTCATCTCCCATCACACAAGTTCCACTCTCTCTGTAACCTATTTGACACCCTCTCTCTTCAGCTTTTGAACTTTTGCTATAATTTCAAAAGTAAGACAACCAGAATTTGACACCCTATCCCAGGATGGTTAAATGAATTTATTTACGTATTTATTTATTTTTAAAGCAAGATTCATCTGATCTCAAGAGTATTTTAAAAGATGGTAGTAGGTGACTCCCTCTACACAGCGAGCACAGAAATATTCTCAATTAATTCCTATCTCCCAGACACCCGGTATTCAAAATTTTAGACTTCAGAGACAAGATGTAGATTATGAATGCTATATATAAAATGAAAAATCTTCACCTTAGGCAGTTAATTTAATGGCATTTTCCTTGCACGTCACCTTTAACTAACTTCAATTTGTATGTCAGATATTGTTGCTTGAAGATGATAGTTTTTCAATTATGATTCTTTCATAACTATCCCTGGGGATATTTTATCACTGAACAGTAAGCCACTGTTTTTTGTCTGGCCAGTAAGCCTGGTTTTGAAACAGGTCAGCTGTTAAGAATAGATCCGCTATATCTGTCAATGGATTTTTGATATAAAGAAATACTGAATTATGTTCTCGTTGAGGTGTTTCAGCAATTCTTCTCAGTTTCCAGCCCTGTATACCTTAACAGCTCAAGTCAAAAAGTAATTTAACTTCTTAACCTTTCTGTAAATTCAGATTAATTCTATTTTCTTACAGAACTCAAACAAATCTAGGTAGTCTGGTCTGGTGTCAAGATGAGGCCCCGCTGATGGTATTATTACAGATAAGTAGCGCTTAGTCTCATTTTGTTTGAAATGATCAGGCTGAGGAACATTTTAAGATTATGGTGCTATCCTTACAAATAATAAATTCAGAAGCAATCGCTGATCATGGACAAAAAGAGAAGAAAATGTGTTCACTACAGATTGACTGTACTTTTAAAGAAAAATCTGAGTGATTCTCAAAAGATGTGCCACTTAAGTTTGCTGGATGGTAAAATACAGGCGAACCAGAGTATGTATTTATGCACCCATGAGCAACACAGTGTTCTGCTTTAAGCATCCTTCTTTGAATTTATCTCCAGAACACGCTACATGCCAGTTGTTTCACTAAAGGTAACAATACGAAGGAGAGCTTTCCCCTCCACCCCCTTTCCCTCTGCTTATCTTGCATTTCCTCTCCTCATGCATTGTGTGTATTCTCAATCATGCTTTAATATTAGAATAGAATCTTAATAATTAAGTGTAGACTGTGACAGACTGACAATATCCTGCAATACCTAGAATGAACTTTACTGAATTAAGTTAAACTTTATTGAATGAAGTTTAGCATCTTTGGAGTTTATTGTATTAAATATGCAGTTATGTATGTTTCAGAGTAGCAGCCATGTTAGTCTGTACCTGCAAAAAGAACAGGCGTTCTTGTGGCACCTTAGAGACTATTTATTTGAGCATAAGCTTTCATGGGCTACAGCCCACTTCTTTGGATGTGTTACTATGGAATTGTAGATATGTACCTTCTGTAGGAAACTGACTAAAGCAATTGCTGGAAGTTATTAGGAACTCCAAAGGCCTTTTTGGAACAATACCTGTGAAGTGGATTTCCCAGAAGTACCTGAGGAATGCAAGTGACCTACCTTCCCTTGTCAATCTACACCCTGGGAAGAATACCCATTGTCTACTAATTACCTGCTCCTGGAAAAACCAGATCAAACCCGTGAACTCTATAAAGAGTGGACTAATCAGGTCGTGGGGGTGCTAGTTCTGAGCTGAAGCTGTGATGAACTTGTAACCACAGGGAATCTCCCTGGGGTTGGGGTTTGAAGGACTGCTCCTGTCAGAATCCATGTTAGGGTAGGGGGATAACTCTATTAAGTTCATTAGGATGGGTAGTTTCTTTTGTTGTTTTTAATATGTTTTCCCTGATGCTTTTTACCTTAAAAATAAAGCAGGCTTGCAAAGGAAGTGCTGTGTGGTACCTTATAACTGTAGCATTTATGTTTGTTAACCATCTCTAAAGAGACAATAAGCAGATTCTGCTATGGCAGGCTGTCTCTGCTGGAGACAACACAGTATAAGTGGGGAACTGTGTAGCCCAGAAATACTCCAGCCAGAAGGAAAAGAGATGTGCATCTCCACCCAGGAGAGTTAACAGCTGAGGAGCTGGATGCCTGAGAGTGTGTTCCCTATTAGGGGAAATACAGGTGTGGTTACAGGTCTGAACTGTGACAGACCACTTTTAATATTTGGTAGGGCACCAAAATCACATTTATCCCAGCTGTACCTAGTCTGGAATAAAAACCCCTGAATACCTGAGTTCCTCATACCAAGCTATTTCTCAGCTCTGCCTTTCAATAATGTTAAACTCACAAGTTGCTGTTGATTTATACATCTGCCCAGGTTATTCCAGAATACCTTGCTTTAGGGTGTATGAAGCTGAAAAACTTGTTTTTGATCCTACTTGGCATATCTGCAGTGATGATTTAAGTGCAGCATTCCAGTTAGGCAATATAAAAACTACATCTCCTGTAGTTTCAAACAAGTTAGAAAAAAGAAAGAAAAAACTCGGCCTCTCTGGCTTTCCCGTCTTGTGTTCTCTTCAGTTACTCCAAACTGCTACTCTGAATAACAACTTCCTCACATTAGAGAGAGACAAAGGATGACGTAATAATCTTTTATTGGACCAGCTTCTGCTGTTCAGGAGAGAGAAGCTTTTGAGCTTACTCAGAGCTCTTTAAAGAAGCTCTGTGTAAGCTTGAACACTTGTCTCTCTAACCTACAGAAACTGGTCCAATAAAAGATATTGCCTCCGACCTTTTCTAATGTCCTCGGACAAACACAGCTACAACAACACTGCATACAACTTCCTCATAGGCCATTCAATCAGGACACTCCCTTCTCAAGAGTCTCCTCACCAGTGGCACTCTCTTGCCTTCCTTCTCAAACTCTAACTTTTACTTCTCACATTCAGCTCTATACAACTCGACTCCTTTCCTCACTGCTTCTCTCATCTCCATTCCCCCTGTCCCTGCTCAGCACAAATATCCCAACTATCCTTGTAATTGGATTTGTGAGCCTTCTTCTATGTTGCACTTTATGCTAGGAAATCTCTCCTTTTCACCTAATGGATCAGGCTTCCTGCCCATCATTGAAATTCTGCCACAAATGTACACACTTCCACGAAGTCTAACGACTTTAATCTACCAAAGATGCAGTGCTAAACTGTTTTTAAGCATGGGGTTGGCAGTTAGAAGAGTTGAGTTATATTTCTGACTTATGCCATTTCGCCATGTAGCCTTAAGCAAGACTTGTCTTGGGCTTCAGTTATCCCATTTGTATAAAAAGAAATACTAAAACTTACAGAGCGACCTGGACTGGTTTAAAATCTACAGATTAGAATATGCTATACGTGTAAAATATTTATTTTTTAAAAGATGCAGTGGTATGTTAAAGTATCTTCTGATCACCCTGTGTACTTTGTTTTAGAATGGGGATGATGTTTTTCTCTGTTTTATACAATGCAGAAGACATTATTGATGATCAGAAATATTACATATTATTAACAAAATAACAAAGGAAACCACAGAGCCACATGGAAGGATTTGTTGCAGAATTTCAGATTCCAACTCCCACTATGTCACATGCTGCATCTCAAGTAGGAAGGGGGAGAAACGAAATGCCAGACTACTTTCATTTTTGTCTTCCACCAATGTGCCAGTTTGCAAATTTTTGCTTGCTGTTAGACTGGCAGTAGAAGGCAACAATGAATAATCTTCTCTGAGACACACTGGGCTGCAAATGCTGTCAATTTCTCAATTACTAGAATGACACAGTATTACTTCAGAACTGTTCCTTTCATTTGTGCCTCCCACAGGTGTGCTTACAACTGGAGTTTTAAAGTAACAATGCTCAAGATTCTTCCTGTCACTGAGGTAACAGGAGGTGAAAATAAAAGCAGCACAGCAGGACCAAGTTATAGGGAAGAAGTTAATGGAAGAAAATGCCTAACTATCCAAAACCATCTGGTCTCAGACACCAAACAAAGAGAATTATGTTGCCTTTGATTGGTAATTTCTTTAGAGTCTCAATTTTTACTGTTTGAGGTTTTAGGTTGCATACAGTAATCAGACAGATAAGGCACTTATTTTCCAGACCATTGTAGTGCATGTTGGCACAGACCAAGCAAATAGATGAAATGCCATGTTCACATTTCAGGATGAACTTTGGGATTTGATCACTGAGGTTTTTTACCATCACCACCAAGAAAAAGAATTGTACTTTCAAGTCCATAGATGTCAGTATGATTGCCCAAGTAATCAACAATAGGTCAAACGAAAATGATTTGTTCTCTTGTGGGCGTAAGTATCAGCCTGAATCAGCCATCTCACTAGTTTTAGCTAGTATCAGCAAGACAACATGTCAGCTGCAGCCACAAGCTGCTCAGTAATGCTTTTGTTCACTGAAGAACACTTAATGAGATTAAACAAACCACATAATAATTTGTCTACTCTACACAGTTCAACTTCATAACAAGCTGACTCTAAAAGTCTGTTATTTCTATTATATACATTTACACACACCCAGCACAATTTACAAATAAAAACAGACATAATATACTATGTGCTATTTAATGTTATGCAGACTGGAAGCAAAATAAATAATGAAAAGTATTTGTTTGTACAAATGAGACACGAAACACTAATGTAGAAGCCTATATCATACTTATGCACACATCTACCGTATTTCTATTCTTTGCTATGATCCTATACGGTATTGAGTTGTTTTTGAAGGATGCCTTATCAAATTTCACTGCATTTTTGTAACATGACAGAGTTGGCACACTTACAGCCAAATGGATTATCTAAGGAAACCTGACATATAATAAATATGCTACAGGCAAAAGTTAGCAGAAAAGACTACCACAGAGAACAGATTTACAGATATTTTTTATTGTTTAGTTATAGTGCTCTAGAGTTAGTAATTTCTGCAGCCTTGAAATGAAAATCAAAATCTACACATACAAAAAACCCCATTCATTCCAGACAATGTGCAATCTTCAGAGTTTGTTTTGTTTTGTTTCGTTTTTTTATAAAAGAAATCCTTGTTAAATAGGCATTTTAGTTGATTGGTTTAATATCTTGGGAGGGTTGTCTATGCAAATTGTTATCTTATTGGCATATGTTTATATTTTGGTAATGCCCAATCTTTTTATTGTGACCAACTGCAAGATTTTTTTTTTTTTAAATCTATCCATGCATCCATTTAGTCTCTATTACATTATACAGTTCCTAGCACAATTAGCCCCTGGCTTCTATGCACTACTGTAATATAAATAATAATAATTTCAAAGCACAACAAATATTTGTCACTGGGATAGAGGAAGACAATAAAAATATGACAAGTCTATACTCATTAACAGTGATCTGACACTGGCTAACATCTAGATAATGCTTCATCACCAGAATGACGAATAAATCCAAAAGAGAGTAGTATTTTCTAATTTTTGAAAAAGCCAAATAAATAAAAGTATCTAATGAGTAACTATACAATTGCTTATCTAACCATAGGCTTCAGGAAACGGTGAAACATGAATCACACTACATTGGCTCACTACAATATCCTCCCAGGTCAGGCACACGCCCAACTGAAGGTAGTGACTAACACTTCCATCATATAGGAAATGAATGTTTCTCCTACACAGAATGATTTACAACGGTTTTAGATCTCATATATGACTTCACTTTGCTGATAGCACTAGCTAAATTAAATGCAACTACTGAATGTTCTGTTAAATGAAGTAAAACACATGAAAGTTATATTCTGAAGCCGTCTTCTTTTTTAACACAGTAAATGTTAAATAATTCAAATATGTGGTCTTGGACCTCACATATTGGGTTATTTTCTTAGATTGTTATGTAATTTCTGAAGTAAATCTCACTAGAAAATTAAAAAAAATATCTACAAATGATCATCACCACCAAGCAAATCAATTCAGGTCCATATGGATGATTCTCCAACCAGCCTAACAAACTATGACTCCAATTCAAGAAAGTAGTAACTTTAAGCACGTGCTGAGGTGCCCTTCCTGAATTAGGATGCTTTTGTGAATTAGATCCTAAATACACAGAGGTGTTGAATGCTTTAATTAAATTATGACTTTGGATTTTCACTTATATGCTTAGTGAACCAATTTTTCAGACCTTTTGTCACCCAGACTCAGAGTTCACACCATTCCTTAGAAAATTAAACTGTTTAAGAATGACCCACTGAACATAAAAACTGTCACTCCCCTGCAAATATATAAACCAATATATACTGGACTGGGTTTTTTTGTTGGCTTCAGGATG
Organism: Chelonoidis abingdonii; assembly: GCF_003597395.2. Lineage (NCBI taxonomy): Eukaryota > Metazoa > Chordata > Testudines > Testudinidae > Chelonoidis > Chelonoidis abingdonii. The sequence continues at coordinate 88,966,895 of NC_133769.1, forward strand.
TGAGGATCTTAGGCCTGGTCTACACTACGAGTTTAGTTCAAATTTAGCAGCATCAAATCGAATTAACCCTGCACCCATCCATACAACTAAGCCATTTACTTTGACATAAAGGGCTCTTAAAATCGATTTCTGTACTCCTCCCTGACGAGGAGAGTAGTGCCAAAATTGACATTGCAATTTCGAATTAGGGTTAGTGTGGCCGCAATTCGTTGGTACTGGCCTCTGGGAGCTATCCCACAGTGCACCATTGTGACCGCTCTGGATAGCAATAACTTGGATGCACTGGTCAGGTAGACAGGAAAAGCCCCGTGAACTTTTGAATGTCATTTCCTGTTTGCCCAGTGTGGACAGCACAGGTGACCACGCAGAGCTCATCAGCACAGGTAACCATGCAGTCCAAGAATCGAAAAAGAGCACCAGCATGGACTGTATGGGAGGTACTGGATCTGATCGCTATATGGGGAGAGGTTTCTGTGCTAGCAGAACTTCGCTCCAAAATGCCAAAACATTTGAAAAAATCTCCAAGGGCATGATGGAGAGGGGCCACAATAGGGAGTCACTACAGTGCCACATGAAAGTTAAGGAGCTCAGACAAGCCTACCAGAAAACCAAAGAAGCAAACGGAAGGTCCGGGGCAGAGCCGCAGACATGCCACTTCTACGCTGAGCTGCATGCAATTCTATGGGGGTCCGCCACCACTACCCCATCCTTGACCGTGGATTCCGAAGATGGGGTAATCTCAGCCATGGCTGACGATTCTCCGGACGGGGAGGATGATGATGATGAGGACGATGACAAGCTTACAGAGAGCACACAGCACTCCGTTCTCCCCAACAGCCAGGAGCTTTTTCTCAGCCTGACTGAAGTACCCTACCAACCCGCCCAAGGCATTATCCCAGACCATGAAGCCATGGAAGGGATCTCTGGTGAGTGTACCTTTCTAAATATAAAACATGATTTAAAAGTAAGTTTTTTTTAATTAATAATTTGCCCTGAGGACTTGAGATGCATTCGTGGCCAGTACAGCTACTGGAAAGGTCTGTTAACGTGTTTGGGGATGGAGCGGAAATCCTCCAGGGACATCTCCATGAAGCTCTCCTGGAGGTACTCCAAAAGCCTTTGCAGAAGGTTTCTGGGCAGTGCAACTTTATTCCGTCCTCCATGGTAGGACACTTGACCACGCCATGCTAGTAGCAAGTAATCTGGTATCATTGCATGACAAAGCCTGGCAGCGTATGGTCCCAGAGTTTGCTGGCATTCAAGCAACATCCGTTCTTTATCTCACTGTGTCATCCTCAGGAGAGTGATATCATTCATGGTAACCTGGTTGAAATACAGGAATTTAATTAAGGGAACAGAGGTGGCCATTCCTTCTGGGCTGTTTGCCTGTGGCTGAAATGAAATCCTTCCCTGCAGTTAGCCAAGCGGGGGGAGGGAGGAGGAATTGGCGCTGAGCTTTTCGCATTTGGCTAGCAGGGATCTTCCCTGATACCAGCCACGTGGTGGGGGGAGGGGTAAAGCGATCATCCCAGAGAATTGGAAGGGGGACGGGTTAGTTTGGTTTCTGCTGCTGCACGTTAACAGGAAAACTGCAGCACTCAACAGGCTTTGCTTGGTATGTGGGAAAGGAGGGCGCTGCTTTTATGAAGGCCGCAGAAGCCAAAAGACAATGGCTTACCATGGCCGCTTGCAAGCCAAATTCTGTTGCCCGGACCTGCGTCTGTGATCTCTAACACCAAAGCCGCAGGCACTCAATATTAAGATGCAAAATGCGACCATGTACTGAAATATTGTGTTATGTAATGTGAATAGTGTTGCTCACCATGAAAGAGTATAAGCATTGTTCTGTACAATGTATCTTTTTAAATACTTCTCTCCCTTTTTTCCCCTCCATCCCAAAGCTGCACATTTTTCAAGCTTCCCTCCTCTGTCCCAAAGGCTATCTCAGACAAGGCGGCGAAAAAAAAGGACGTGAGACAAAATGTTCTCTAAAATCATGGAATCGACCCGCAATGAAAGAGCTCATCTGAATAAGTGGAAGGACAGGAAAGTACAGGAAAGATGCCAGTGAACGTGAAGACAGGAGGGATCAACGTGAGGAGAAGAGAGAAGCTCGAGATGAGAGGTGGCGGCAGGAAGATCAGAGGAGGCATGATGCAATACTAGGGCTGCTGCGTGATCAAACTGACATGCTCTAGCATTTGGTGGAGCTTCAGGAACGGCATCAGGATCACAGAGTGCCGCTGCAGCCCCTGTATAACCGCCTTCCCCCCTCCCCAAGTTCCATAGCCTCCTCACCCATACCTGTAAGAACGCGGGGGAGAGGCTCCATGCACCCGCCCACTCCACCCCAGTGGACAGCCCAACCAAAAGGCTGTCATTATTTTGAACTTTTGAAGTGACCTTTTCCTTCCTTCCTATCTTCCTCCCAAACCCCACCCGGGCTACCTTGTCAATTCTGTCCCTCTTTTTATAATCAATTAATAAAGAATACACGATTTTTAATGATACTGACTTTATTTCCTTAGAAAGCACACTGTGATCGAAGGGGGAAGGTGGCTTGCTTACATGGAATGAGTCACTTAAGAGGGCGGGTTTTCATCAAGGAGAAACAAACAGAACTTTCACACCGTAGCCTGGCCAGTCATGAAACTGGTTTTCAAAGCTTCTCTGATGCGCACCACTTCCTGGTGTGCTCTTCTAATCCCCCTGGTGTCTGGCTCCACGTAATCAGCGGCCAGGTGATTTGCCTCAGCCTCCCACCCTGCCATAAACATCTCCCCCTTACTCTCACAGAGATTGTGGAGCACACAGCAATAACAATGGGTATATTGGTTTGGCGAGGTCTGAGCAAGTCAGTAACGTGCGCCAGTGTCCCTTTAATCGTCCAAATGCACATTCTACCACCATTCTGCACTTGCTCAGCCTGTAGTTGAACAGCTCCTGACCACTGTCCAGGCTGCCTGTGTATGGCTTCATAAGCCATGGCATTAAGGAGTAGGCTGGGTCTCCAAGGATAACTATAGGCATTTCAACATA
>NC_133769.1:88970958-89001573 GCF_003597395.2 Chelonoidis abingdonii
GCGGGGGAGACTGTGGGAACTATGGGATAGCTATGGTATAGCTACCCACAGTGCAACGCTCTGGAAGTCGACGCTAGCTTCGGTACATGGACGCACACCGCCAAATTAATGTGCTTAGAGGTCGCATGCACTCGACTTTATACAATCAGTTGCCCAAAATAGATTTCTGTAAAATCGGAATAATCCCGTAGTGTAGACATACCCTTAGGAGAAGACTGTAAAACTATTCCCAGGAATTACTGATACAGTAGAACCTCAGAGTTATGAACAACAGAGTTATGAACTGATTGGTCAACCACACACTTCATTTTGGAACTGGAAGTACGCAATTAGGCAGCAGGAGAGACCAAAAAAAAAAAAAAAAAAAAGCAAATACAGTACAATTCTGTGTTAAATGTAAACTACTTAAAAAAAGATTTGACAAGGTAAGGAAATTGTTTCTGTGCTTGTTTCGTTTAAATGAAGATGGTTAAAAGCAGCATTTTTCTTCTGCACAGTAAAGTTTCAAAGCTGTATTAATTAAATGTTTAACTTTAACCTTTTGAAAGAACAACCATAACATTTTGTTCAGTTACAAACATTTCAGAATTAGGAACAACCTCCATTCCCCAGGTGTTGTAACTCTGAGGTTCTACTGTAGTATTAAGAACCAAAAGTTTTAATTTCTATTATAACACCAAAATCACTTTCCTGTTATAATATTTACTAGCAAAAGTCAATAAAGCAAAGGCCTCACTGCAAAGAATTTAAGGATGTATTATTACCTTCAACATCTCAAGTAACTGTGGCCACTTTAGTACAATCAAACAAAAACTCAAAATGCACACACACACTTTTGGTTTTACTTCCTTGGACATGGGGAAAATCTTGAAACAAAACTTCTCCAATGTCCCTCAAAAATTAGCTATATATAATATTTAAATATCTCAAAGTTAAAACTAGTCTCCATTAAGTCTGTGAACAAATTTCACATGAATGGCAAAAATATGTATTTTTACCCGTTTCTTCTTAGCAATATGTTTAATAAGATTTTTAAGTCCAATTATGTACATCTTAACCACTCAATATCAACTATGCTTTCATAGAAACATAGAATATAAGGGTTGGAGGAGACCTCCGGAGGTCATCTAGTCCACCCCCCTCTCAAAACAAGACCAATCTGCAATTAAATCATCCCAGCCAGGACTTTGTCAAACCTGACCTTAAAAACCTCTAGAATCATAGAATCTCAGGGTTGGAAGGGACCTTAGGAGGTCATCTAGTCCAACCTGCTCCTCAAAGGAAGACAAATCCCCAGACAGATTTTTACCCCAGTTCCCTAAATGGCCCCCTCAAGGATTGAACTCACAACTCTGGGTTTAGCAGGCCAATGCTCAACCCACTGAGCTATCCTTCCTCCCTCCCTCTAAGGAAAGAGATTCCACCACCTCCCTAGGTAACCCATTTCAGTGCTTCACCACCCTCCTAATGAAAAAGGCTTTCCTAATATCCAACCTAAACCTCCCCTACTGCAACTTGAGATCATTATTCCTTGTTCTGTCATCTGGTATCACTGAGAGCAGTCTAGATCCATTCTCTTTGGAACCTCCTTTCAGGTAGTTGAAAGAAGCTATCAAATCCCCCCTCATTCTTCTCTTCTGCAGACTAAATAATCCCAGTTCTCTCAGCCTCTCCTCATAAGTCATGTGCTTCAGCCCCCTAATCATTTTTGCTGCCCTTTGCTGAACACTTACCAAGTTTTCCATATCCTTCTTGTAGTGTGGGGCCCCAAAACGGACACAGTACTCCAGATAGGCTTCACCAATGCCAAATAGAGGGGAATGATCACATCCCTTGATCTGATGGCAATGCTCCTAATTATACAGCCCAAAATGCTGTTAGCCTTCTTGGCAACAAGGGCACACTGTTCACTCATATCCAGCTTCTCATCCACTTTAACCCTTAGGTCCTTTTCTGCAGAACTGCTACCTAGCCACTCAGACCCTAGTCTGTAGCAGTGAATGGAATTCTTTCATCCTGAGTGCAGGACTCTGCACTTTTCCTTGTTGAACCTCATCAGATTTCTTTTGGTCCAATCCTCTAATTTGTCTAGGTCCCTCTGTATCCTATCCCTACCCTCCACCGTATCTACCATTCCTCCCAGTTTAGTGTCATATGCAAACTTGCGGAGGGTGCAATTCACACCACCCTCCAGATCATTAACAAAGATATTGAACAAAACCGGCCTCAGGACCGAACCTTGGGGCACTCCACTTGATACCAGCTATCAACAAGACATGGAACCATTAATCACTTCCCACTGAGCCTGATGATCTAGCCAGCCTTCTATCCACCTTATAGTCCATTCATCCAGTCCATACTTCTTTCACTTGCTGGCAAGAATACTGTGGGAGATTGTATCAAAAGCTTTGCTAAAGTCAAGGAATAACACATCCACTGGTTTCCCTTCATCCACAGAGCCAGTTATCTCATCATAAAAGGCAGTTGGGTTAGTCAGGCATGACTTGTGCTTGGTGAATCCATGCTGACTGTTCCTGGTCACTTTCCTCTCCTCTAAGTGCTTCAAAATTGATTCCTTGAGGACCTGCTCCATGATTTTTTCAGGGACTGGGGTGAGGCTGACTGGTCTGTAGAGTTCCCCAGATTCTCTTTCTTCCCTTTTTTAAAGATGGGCACTACATTAGCCTTTTTCCAGTCATCTGAGACCTCCCCCAATAGCCATGAGTTTTCAAAGGTAATGGCCAATGGCTCTGCAATCACATCCGCCAACTCCTTTAGCACCCTCGGATGCAGTACATCTGGCCCCATGGACTTGTGCTCGTCCAGCTTTTCTAAATAGTCCTGAACCACTTCTCTCTCCACAGAGGGCTGGTCACCTCCTCCCCATATGGTGCTGCCCAGTGAAGTAGTCTGGGAGTTGACCTTGTTTGTGAAGACAGAGGCAAAGAAAAGCATTGAGTACATTAGCTTTTTCCACATCCTCAGTCACTAGTTTGCCTCCCCCATTCAGTAATGGGCCCACATTTTCCCTTGACCACCTTCTTGTTGCTAACATACATGTAGAAATCCTTCTTGTTACTCTTAACATCCCTTGCTAGCTGCAACTTCAAGTGTGATTTGGCTTCCTGATTTCACTCCTGCATGCTGAGCAATATTTTTATACTCCTCCCTGGTAATCTGTCCAATCTTCCACTTCTTGTAAGCTTCTTTTTTGTGTTTAACATCAGCAAGGATTTCACTGTTTCATATTAATTCTGCTGGGAAGAGAGATTCTTTCATTTCTTTTTAATTGACAGATTTGGATAACAGATACATTCTACACTGTGTGACAAACTGGTATTATTATGACTGGAACTGCTTACAACAATCATAGTCATTCAGAAGCTGCATTCCACACGTATAAGCTCCATCAATTAATTCAATGATCCAGCTTTAATCAGAGAAAAAGTTACATAGTATATTATATAAAAATAATTTTGAAAACACCAGAATTCTGATCAAATGTAGGCAATAAAGCTCAATTACAAGTGTCAGTTTAAGGTGAAAAAATGCATAATTACATTAAACCTTTGCTATAAATTGTACCCAGAGTAGTTTTTGATGGATGCCGTGAACTGATTTTTATTATTTTGTTGTTTAGTAAGTTCACGGAGCTCAGACGCCATGCAAATGAATGTAAAGAAAAGAAAATGAAAAAAAAATGTAGTTCTGTTTCTCTGACTAAATCATATTGCAGGATTCTCTCAAATTCAGGTATTAGCTCCTTATCACAAATCAGGCTGAACTTCCTAAGTTCTTAAGGTTTTTTACTCTAGGAGGGCAGTCATAGCAGGGTAAAAAACAATCCAGGCATCACGTGCCATCCCTTGCTGTGTTTAAGCGCTTGTCTCTGAATATTCTAATCCAGTGGTCCCCAACGTGGTGCCCATGGGCACCATGGCGCCCGCCAGGGCATTTGTGTGTGCCCGCCTAGTGCCCAGCAGGGGAGAGAAGCCGCAGCCCCGCACCTGCCGGGGACAGAGAACTCTGGGGCCTGCAGGCTGCAGCTGCTGGTGTTCTCTGTCCCTGGCACGTGCGGGGCTGCGGCTTCTCTCCGGCTTTTCCGGTGCTGTGGGCTGCAGGCGCCAGTGTTGTCTGTCCCCTGCAGGTGTGGGGCCCGCCTAGTGCCCAACAGGGGAGATAAACCGCAGCCCCGTGCCTGCTGGGGACAGAGAACTCCGGGGCTGCAGGCTGCGGGCACTGGTGTTCTCTGTCCCTGGCACGTGCAGGGCTGCGGCTTCTCTCCAGCTTCTCCGGGGCTGCAGGCTGTGGATGCCAGTGTTCTCTGTCCTCGGCAGGCACTGGGCCGCGGCTTCTCTCTAGCTTCGAAGCTGGAGAGAAGCCGCGGCCCTACTCCTGCTGGGGACAGAGAACTCTGGGGCTGTGGGCGCCAGTGTTTTCGGTCCCTAGCAGGCACGGGGCCGTGGCTTAAGCCAGAGAGAAGTCACAGAACCGCGCCTGACGGGGACAGAGAACTCCAGGGCTGCAGGCTTCATTCTATGTTTAAGTAAGAATAATAAATAAATTTGGACCAGCAGTTCAACGTTTTACTTTTTTAAAGTAAATAAGATGAAAACTGTTTGATAATTATTTTGTAAAAACTCCTTAATTTTTCTTACAGGTAGATAAAAAAGAGCAAATTCACATAGTAAGGTGAAAGAGTAATTGCCAAATAATTTCATTAATACCTTTTACATGTAAAATTACCCTTTTTATCTTATGGATTCATATATTGTGCAATATTAAATATGATGTTTTTCTTATTATTTAATGTACAAATACAAAATAAGCCTTGAAAAATTGTTGGTGCCCGCCACACTCTTCTGAAAACATGAATGTGCTACTGGCCACAAAAAGGTTGGGGACCAGTGTTCTAATCAATGCCTGTGATTTTGTGGGAGGCGAAGTTCCCAAAAAGAGAAGACAATGCAAGATGATCAGCATAAGATAAAAACATGCTTCAGAGAAAAAATTAAAACAAGATTTTTAGAGAAATAAAACAACACAAAAAAGGCAAGGTCCAAACACTGAAGGGAGGTGGGTGGGTAAGTGAGAATCCTGAAAAAATTAGAAGGTAAATACCTCTTTCTTCTCTTCTAGGCAAGATTCTCACTCCCAGTGAACAAGAAACTCAACAGATGTCCCAAAAGAAAAATTAGACTAAACTGCAACAAGAACTGCAACAACAAGGCCAGTTCCAACAGTATGAAGTTTTTATGTATAGATATAAATATTTCTCTTTCTATCTCTTTATAATGCCTTTATCTATGCCTTTATAATGTTAATGTTTTTTAGTCCAATATTAAACACAGAGCTCTTCTTTGAGTTCTGTGCAAGCTCTCTCATGAACAGAAGTTGGTCCAATAAAAGATATTACCTCATCCACTTTGTCTTTCTAGTATCCTGGAACCAACATAGCTACAACAACAGCGCATACAATATCAAACACAACATTCAAGATGGCAGAAACAGAAGGAAAATCTTGCGCAAAAATTGGCCGACTGAAAACATGGAACTTCTCAAAATAGGAGAAAATTTCTGGGGATGGGAAAGTCTGACCTCGGTGATCTTCTGAGTTCTGGAGCACCAAATCTACAATAGTATTCCCTCCTGCAGGATGCATCCAAATAATTAATTTTGTATGTTGTGTAGATAGATAATCATGGAGCTTCTTTGCAAGCATTTGTGTTTGAAAGAGAAGGCTGAGGTTGCAACTTTGTGCTGAATCAAATGAGTCTTACATATAGCTTCCTTGTCTCAGGTCAGTCAGGTCACAGCAAAGTGACAGGCTTTTAAGACATCCCATTTAGGCAATGATCCTTATAGTAAAGATTTTGCCTAGAGTGTTGGCATCAAAACAAACAAACAAAAACTGGTGGTCTTCCTACGGGCTCTAATCATCAAACAGAAACACAAGGACCTTTTGGCATTGGGTATATGGAGACGGACCTCTCTGTGATGGAAATGTAGGTCTGACAAATGTTGAAAGGATGACAGACTCCTTAAATTGGATTTCCAACATCATCTTTGAGAGGAATCTTGGATGAGATTACACTTACCCTTGCAAAAATCTAGTAAAAGATGGGTCACTAGGGCCAGGAGTTTGCTCACTTTGCATGCTGAAGTCATTGCCACCAGAAAAAAGATGCCACCTTTCATCTCAGGAACTTAAGCTCAGAAGCCAAATAGTTGAAAAGGTGTTTCCATCAACTTTGTCAGGGCCACATTAATATCTTATGACACAGGGAGCTTTTAATTAAGGGTTTCAAAAGTATCAAGCCCCCTTGAACCTGGTGGTATAAGGCTGCATAAATATTGGTCTACCTTCAACTAGCTCATGAAAGCCTGAAGAAGCTGCCAAATATAGCTAGTGCTTACATCAGACTCAGCCAGGTGAAACAAGTAGATCACCAGATTCTGAGAATCAAGTAAAGAGGTCTCAAAGTAGGCTTGATTACTCTACACTGCCAAGTTTTTCCACCTGGAATCACAGAGTCTTCTGGTAGATGACTTTTGAGAGCTACCCGCTCAAATATACCAGACTCACAAGTTGGAACAGATTGAGGTGCCCTGGTCTTAAGAGGCAATACGAAGCTAAATTCTATCTAATGGAATAGACTTTAGTAGTCAGCAATACATTGAGAGTCATATCTGTCTAGTCCAGTATGGGGCTAACAGGTTCATTAAACATATGATCCTAGTGAGCACTGCAAGTACCTCTGCTACATGGGGGAAACAGCAGGAAGGCATACAGAAGTTTCCTTCCCCTTGCCAATAAGGTATGTTTTAGTGCCATGAGCAAAAGATCAATAGCATTTTTTTCATATGTGGCAGAGAAATGCACCTGTGCTGTCTCCCACTGGAAAAGGTCTGATCCACCAGTTCTCAGGCTCAGAGAATACTCGTGAGGCTTTATTAAGGATTAATTCAGTCTGTCAGTGATTGTATTCTCTTTCCCTGCTGGATATATGATAATTTGGAATGCTTTGTGAGACAAAGTCCATTCCGACACCTGCAGGATATCCCAACCCAGGAGGCAGTGCACAGTGTTTCCCTGCTTATTTATGCAAACCACAGAGCCCTGCATTTCATTTTGAACCATATTAACTTTAGGGATATTGGGTCTCTAAAGGACTGCCATCATCTTCAAAACATTTGTATGTTAGCATATGGCAGTCAAAGGCTTAGGGATATCCACAGCACGGGGTTGCATCCCTGACCTTCTTGGCTAATAGCCACTGATGGACCTAGCCTCTATGAATCTATTTCTTTTTTGAATACAGTTATACGTCTGGCCTTCACAAAATCCACTGACAATGAGTTCCACAGGTTGACTGCATTATGTGAAGAAGTATTTTCATTTTCGTTTGTTCTACACCTGCTGCCTATTAATTTCATTGGGTGACCCCTAGTTCTTGTGTTACGTTAAGTGGTAATCATTTTTGTTGCCCTTCTTTGTACTTTATCCAATTCTAATATATCTTTTTTAGTTGGGCCAACCAGAACTGGACACAGGAGTCAAGCTGTTGGCATACCATGGATTTATACAGTGGCAATTATGATATTCACTGACTTACTATCTATTCCCTTTCCTAATGGCTCCTAACATTCTGTTAGCTTCTTTGATTGCTGCTGCATACTGAGCTGATGTTTTCAGAGAACTATCCACAATGACTCCAAGATCTCTTTCTTGAGTGATAACAGCTAATTTAGACCCCACATCATTTTGTATGTACAGAAGGGATTATGTTTTTCACTGTGAATTACTTAATCAGTGCTGAATTTCATCTGCCATTTTGTTGTCCAACCATCCAGTTTTGTGAGATTCCTTTGTAACTCTTTGCGGTCAGCTTTGGACTTAACTATTCTGAATAATTTTGTATCATCTGCAAACTTTGTCACTTCTCTGTTTATCTCTTTTTCTAGCTCATTTATGAATATGCTGAACTGCACTGGTCCCAGTACAGATCCTGTGGGGACCCCGAAAACTGACCATTTACGTCTATCCTTTGTTTCCTGTCTTTTAACCAGTTACAGATCCATGAGAGGACCCTCCCACCCGTATCCCATGACTGTTTTCTTAGCTTAAGAGCCTTTGTTGAGGGACCTTGTCAAAGGCTTTCTGAAAGTCAAAGTTCACTATATCCACTGGAACACACTTGTCCACTTGTTTACTGATCTCCTCAAAACATTTTAATAGTTTGGTGAGGCATGTAGATTCTTCCCCAACAAATCGCGTTCACCTATGTGTCTGATAATTCTGCTCTTTACTATCGTTTCAACCTATTTGCCTGATACTGGAGTTAGGATTACCTGCCTGTAACTACCATGATAGCCTCTGGAGCCTTTGTTTAAAAAGGCATTGCATTACTTATCCGCCAGTCATCTGGTACAGAGGCTGATTTAAGCAATAGGTTACATACCATAGTTAGTAGTTCTGCAATTTCCTATTTGAGTTCCTTCAGAACTCTAGGCTGAATACCATCTAGTCATGGTGACCTATTACTGTTTAATTTATAAATTTGTTCCAAACCGTCTTCTGCTGACACCTCAAACTGAGACAGTTTCTCATATGTCAACTAAAAAGAATGGCTCAGGAGTAGGGCTCTCCCTCACATGCTTTGCAGTGAAGACCAGTGCAAAGAATTCTTGCAGGTTCTCTGCAACTGTCTTATCTTCCTTGAGTGCTCCTTTAGCACCTCAGTCATCCATTGGCTCCACTGGTTGTTTGACGGATTTCCTGATTCTGATGTATTTTTAAAAAACATTGCTTTTAATGTGTGTGTCTTGTGGTAGTTGCTCTTCAAACTCTTTTTTTGGCCTGCCAAATTATACTTTTACATTTGACTTGCCAGGGTTCATGTGTTTTTTTTATCTTCCTCAGTAGAACCTAACTTCCAATTTTTAAAGGATGCCTTCTTGTTTCCAACCAACTCACTTAGTCTTATTGTTTAAGCCATAGTAGCATTTTTTTGGTCCTCTATTTTTTTATATTTGGGGTATACATTTAATTTAAGACTCTGTTATGGTGTTTTTTAAAGTTTCCATGCAGCTTTCAGGCATTTAATTTGAATGAGAGGTGTTAGTAAGTCATTCTTAATTGAAGAATGTCCTTCGACTATCACAGGACCAAAAATGACCTAAGGTCATCTTTCATCTGGATGCAAAATGGTAACCCCTTTGTTCCTTGCTTTCAAGGGAATCACAGAAATGTATGGATGAAAGAGACCTTGAGAGGTCATCTAGTCGACCTCGCTGAGGAAGGACCAAGTGAACCTATACCATCCCTGGACAGATGTTTATCTAACCTGTTTTTAAAAACCTCCAACGATGGGATTCTACAACCTCCCTTGGTAACCTATTAGCACATGGCCAGTCCCTTTTAGAGGCAGGAGACATATTCATTTTGAGGGTGGCCACTGTGAACTTTTATTCGACCAGATTCTGGTCGCTCAGATCTAAGATAATAATATAATAATATGCATTCCTTTCCTTCACATTTCTCTCTTTACTTTATATTGCTTTATCATTTTCACCAAAGAGTTATCATACATTTTTTCCAAGTTTCGAGATAAACATATCTGCTTTAAGGTGCTGAATAAAATGAAGTATTCTACATGGATTTGCAGGTTATACTTGCACCGTATATTCTGCCCTTTTTTATCTTTCTAGGCAGATCTTTGCATATGGAAATTGATGATAAAAAAAAAAAGTAAACCTTGCACATCTGAACTCAGTGTTTCAGCTACCCTGGGCGAGAGAATCTGCATGCCCCTCTTGTTCTCCCAATGTGTCAAAACCTTATTGATGGTTTTAGTTTTAATCAAATTAAATTAGAGCAACAATTTTATCACCTGATCCCAAGCTGTGATGACTCAACCCAAGATCAATGACTATTCTAATATGAAGGGGGAGATGTGCATTTTTGTTACTGAATTTTAATTGCTGTCATATTCACAGCATATTTATACTGAACCTATTATGATTACAGGAAAACTTATTGTATTCAGTTAATTATCTCCTTCAGTGATGGGGTGGTCTGCTTGCTTAACAGTACAGCCAATGCAATCTCCAGGAATCCGCAACATTAAATTTGTTAGCATATATTTCATGCAAATATTTATAATCTGAATTGGAAAACATCTCAAATGTTAGCGCATATTAATAGTGAACATAGCTAAGTATTGGACTGCACATGTTTTCCAGTAAACATGCATAGAATATATCTTTTGTTTTCATGATGGATTGCTAATTTGCATATAAATATATAGTGCAACTACAAAACACTAGAGGAAATTCACAGTTAAGTCTGAAAAACAAGAGCTGACATTCTAGCCTTAACAAAAAAAGGGCCAGCCTGCCCGTCAGTCCAGATTCTCAGCCTTAAATGATCAGTTACTTTAAGAAATTAGAACTGCTTTTGCCTATTCGATACACAGAAACAAACAACATTATGTTTATGAAAGACTATGTACCATATTACAACTACACAGTATATCAACTGCACAAAACAGAAAGGTGTGCTCAGTTTGAGAATACCAAGCTCAAATTTCATTAGAAAGAGCGGAGGGGAGAGAAATACCAGCTTATATTTTATTAAATATATTCCTGTAAACAATAGTGTGACCATATGAATATAAATTGCAATAGATCTCAATTATGCTGAATGTCTCCGATACATTAGAACAAACAGACTATCAAATATGCATAAAATTTAATTTGCTATTACCTACAGGCATAGTAAAGAGATGCAGGTCAACTAACATGAATATTACTGCTAATACAGACTGAGAGCTTCTCTTCCCTTTCTCCTGACACTGAATCAAATTAATACTACCGATTTTAGTAAACTCCATAGTTCAAATCCTGTTCAGCTTATGGACATGAAGGATCCCTTCACTGGAAATGCTCATACAAGTAAGGCAAGCAAGATTTGGTATTGTAATTACAAATCTTTATTACAAGCCTGTCAGAGGTCAACAGAACGAAACAAAAAAATGCACCACTGGAATTTTTAACAGAAAGTTTCCCTGCATGGGAATGTTTATTTTAATTTGTACCACAGTTGTTATAGCAGCCAAAAGGGTTCCCCTTCTGCTAGGCACTGCATAAACACGGAGTATAAAAACTTCCCCTCTTCCAAATACTATTTAACAAGTACATTTAAAACATAAGTTTCTGACATTAACTCATAAAAATCAAGGAAATTCAGAGCTAAAATCATTGTTAAAATTCAGCAGCTGTTCTTTAGCAGATAGTTACAAAAGGTCACTCTAAAAACTTATCTTTAAAAACCACCATGTCATTACTGTAACATTTTAGGAGGAAACTCTGGTTCACAGGATGCATAGAAACAGTTGCCTGAACTATGCTGACCTCTCTGATTGTGTCAATCAACAAAGAAATAAACCACATCACGTTGATTTCAGCTGCATTAGAAACAAGTATTTGGAATTGGGAGAAAAATAAGGCAATAAATGCTTGTCAGATGAAACTGACAATCTGAAAGGAAAAAGCATTTTCAAAGCTTCTAAGACAGTATAATACTTCAGTTGTTGTACAAGCTAACAGCTATTACAGGGCTGTTTATTTGGTTAAAAGGTTTGCGGGGGTGGGGAGAGGAGGTAAAACGCAAAAAGAATGCTGTGAAAACGCAGCAAAAGTGCAGCTCTACATATGGGAAATTCCTATTTAAAAATATTTTGGAGAAAACAGGAAATAAAAGAATGAACAATAGTACACCTCCTCCCCGATATAACGCTGTCCTTGGGAGCAAGAAAATCTTACCGCACTATAGGTGAAACCGCATTATATCAAACTTGCTTTGATCCGCCGGAGTGTGCAGACCCGACCCCCCGGAGCGCTGCTTTACTGCATTATATCTGAATTCGTGTTATATCGGGTCACGTTATTTCAGGGTAGAGGTGTACTAAGAAACCTTAAACAAAATCTCTCCCTCCTCCAGATTTCCCCAGCATGTCATGTCTTTTACATGAGTGTGGTTGTAGCTGTGTCAGTCCCAGGATATGAGAGAGACAAGGGGGGTGAGGCATTATCTTCCATTGGACCGACTTCTGTTGGTGAGAGAGATCAATCTGCAAGCTTACATAGAACTCTTCTTCAGGTCTGGGAAACAGTCAGCAAGCTGTCTCTCTGACCAACAGAAATTGGTCCAACAAAAGATATTACCTCACTCACCTTGTTTCTCTAATGTCTTCTACATGTAAATTCTTATACTACTGTTTTTATTTTGTGCTCTGTTTAACTCAAAGCACAATGGATCTGATCCAAAGCTCTCTGAGGATTTGTCCACACTTGAAATGCTACAGTGGCATAGCTGCACCAATGTAGTTATGCCACTGTAGCGCTTCAGTGTGGACACTACCCATGTCAACGGGAGGGGTTCACCAGTCAGTACAGATAATCCTCCTCCCCTAGAGGTGTTACCTAGGCTGACGGAAGAATTCTTCCATCACCCTAGTGCTGTTTACACTGGGAGTCATAGTGGTTAAACTACGGCGTTCAAGGGGGGGTTCACACCTACAAGCGAGTACTTAAGCCAATTTAATTTTTTAGTACAGACCAGGCCTAAGTTAATTGTTTCACTTCAATGGGCTTTGGATCGAGCCTAATCTTGGCTCAAAGTTACAACGCTAACAACAACAAATACATTAAGGATTTTTAAGACAAAATAACTCCCTCCACAAAGGGTGTGTGATGATTAATGAACTAATCAGTGCAATTTCTGAATAACACAAAGACAACAAAATGCCCTGCAGTACTTATTTTTGACACACAAACTCAGTGACAGATAATCCAAAAATATTTTCCAAACTCCTGCATTTTATATTATGCTTCAAGAAAATTATGGAGATTTAAAACCCCAAGAATAGATTTTTATAATGAAACCAATCAAAGAACTTTACATATTCCAGCCAAAATGGTGGTATTATAACCAAAGCTGTTACAGTTGTTAAAAAAAAAAAAAAAAAAAAAAAGTGAAAAAGTTCTGTTTATCTTTTGCCTGGGGAAAGGGGAACAAAGCAAGTGCAAGGGTGGTTAGTATTCATAATGAGTCTCATAAATAAAGGAAATTATGTGCACAGTTATTCATAAAGTACTTTTTCCTCCTTTTGTTTACTGTCCTGTAAGGTTCCGTACACTAAAAAACAGGAAGAATGAAAAAGGCTGACGCAGTCAGGAACATCCCTATTGTGTTTACTTTCCGAAGTTTCACATGGATTAGAAAGCAGCATTACTTGGAAGAGCCTGAATAGTGATAAATGAAGTAGTCTGCTTGAACATATACAGAGAATGTCTCAGAATCTAATGGTCACATTTTCTTTATTTGTTTCCTAACACCTCAATTCCTTCTAGAATGCCTGTACTTATTGCAAAGCCTTTCTCACGTGATCTCTCAGCACTTTAATGACCAATCCTACACTAAATGTCTAACATTTCGTATCTAAGAAAGCATGCTAATGGATTCTCTGCTTTTTAAAAAAAAATCAAATGCTTTTTAAAAAACAATATTTAATTTTTTGTACTGAACAGATTATAAACATTGTCAGGGATATCTACTCAAATTCCAAGATTGACAAACAGGAAGAATAATTAATGTCCTGACTACTGTTATCATAAAACCTCATAAGCTGAATATGCACATCTGCTTTAAAGTGAACTGGCAGGAAAACAAGCAGTTCTATGAAACAATTTAAATAATCCCCATGGCTCTAATTTACTGGGTCCTTATGGGAAAACTGATTACCTCCATAGAGATCCGTCTGTGTATCCGGTTCCTGAGGCAAACACCTGTAGGAGATTGGACTTCATCAGATGATGTTCCAGAAGCTTGGTCACTTTCACCATCTGATCCCATTTTCAGATTTTCATGTACTATATCTAAATTAAAGAAAGTCAATCCTTATTCTTCTAAACAAATCTCATATGTGGAGAAGCATTGTAACCTTTATTATGTACTGCTTCCTGTCAGACCTAGAGGCTTACTATCACTATTCTTGCTATTCTCTTTTTATGGCTCAAAAATAGCATAAAAAGATAAAGTCTTAAAAATACTTTCCCAATAAACCACGCATACATAAATAAATGTGCATTAGTTTTCCATTATTATTCTAATTTAGGCTGTGGTGGCACCCACCATGTGCTATCTATGTTCCAAACACAAAGACAGACATAGTTCCAGTCCAACCCCATAACCCCTCAGTCCTCACATTCTTGAGCTTGTTTCACTTCTCCTTTTTGTGGTATTCTTGGAACAGGAAAATTCCATTTTCTAGGGAAATCCTGAGAGTTCAGAGAAAAATCTGAGACCTCATTAGTTAGAAAATATGATGCCTAAGGCAAAAATATTCAAATTTGTCTGCCTAACATTAGGCATGCAAATCCATATTTAAAGAGAGAAGAAAAAAACAAAAACAGGTGGCCTCATTTTCAGATGTGCCAAGCATGGGAACTTCAGGTGCCCAGAATCTCTGAAAAGATCAGGCCAGTTCCGTTCAGGTGCCTAAATACAGATTTAGAATGAATAAATGGATTTTGCAGAGAACTTGATGTACTTACATATTTCTTGGGGGGTGGGGTGGGAGGCATTGAAATGGATTCGCTTGGGGAAAATTTATGTAATGGACTGCCTATTTTAATGATGTGTGCAGTTTTTATGTAAACTGCATAAAATATTTGTCTCTCAATCCCCTACAGAAAAATCACTAAAAAAATAGACATGGTACCAATGGCTGTATCTCCCAGGCAAAAAACGCTCTGCTCCAGCAGGGAAATGGGGCAAAGAACTAAGAAATTCAAGATGCCTTTACCGATAAAGAGAAGAGGGAGGGATAAGGAAGGCAGGAGAGCAGCAGCTTCTTTCTGAAGGCCAACAGGACACTGAACCTGGAAAAAGGATCCAGTAGCTCATCTCTTCCTCTGAAGATCTATAGTAAAAATGCCTATGCACAAATGAATCCTAGAGAACAAACAATCCAATAAAGGATGTGTCTCAAAAGATAGAGAGGTAGCCTCTTTGAATCTAGGAACAAAATACACAAAAAGATAACCTGAGAACAGATTTTCCCCAGAGTACAAAAGAGAATTGGAGGGGCCCCAGAAATTGTTTAATTTTAGAGGTAAAATTCTGCTATGTCAAAAAGCCAGGGAAATCCTGTTCAATTTCCCCCCAAAATATTTGATGATATTGTTGATCTTCATTTTACATTATTACAACAAAATAGAAGACAAAGGATGGAAGAATGTTCCATCTATCAGTGTGCTGGAAAGTTGGCCTCTCTTTGGGAGAAGTAAACGTTATCATAAAAGGCATCCCAGAATATATCTTAGGAAAGAATTTGTGAGTGAGTGACCAGAACCTGCCAAGACTGTAGTTTTCAAAAGATGACATTCTTCTTCAGACCAGGAGACTCTATAGTTCAGTGGTTCTCAAACTTTTTTTACTGGTGATCCCTACTACAAAGCAAGCCTCTGAGTGTGATGCCCCTTATGAATTTAAAACACTTTTTAACATATTTAACACTGTTATAAATGCTGGAGGCAAAGCGGGATTTGGGGTAGAGGTTGACAGCTCAAGACCCTCCATGTAATAACCTTGTGACCCTCTGAGGGGTCCCGATCCCCAGTTTGAGAACCCCTGTCATAGTTCTTTTTACAGGACAGAAAATTGGTATAAAAGGAGTAGCAGATTCACACACAGAACAGAATGTGGATTTAGGCTTGAAGTGCTTCAGTGAAACACGCAGATTCACAAAAAACATGATACTGACATGAAGATGAACTGTGTCCTGGGGATGAATTTAGCAATGATACTGAAATGTATGAATAAGTTGGATTCTAATAAAATCCAAGATATTATGGTATGTTCACAGTATTTCACCTTCATGATTTGGCCTGGATGAAAGTAAAAGAGCTGCTCTTCTTCCATAACAAGGCAGCATGCAGGAAAAACACTTGACAAATATTTACCTCAGGTTCAAAACCTAGAGGCACCTTGTTGTGAGTTAAATATATTTCAAGACTTTCAGAAATGGATGCCTAGAAGTTAGAATCTTAATTACATAATCAGGCAACTAAATCAGCGGCTAGATCAGGGGTGGGCAACCTATGGCACGTGTGCTGAAGGCGGCATGCAAGCTGATTTTCAGTGGCACTCACACTGCCCGGGTCCTGGCCACCGGTCCGGGCGGCTCTGCATTTTAATCAAATTTTAAATGAAGCTTCTTAAACATTTTAAAAACCTCAGGGGATCGGCAGCCCTCCACTTGCCCTCACAGGGAACTTTTGCCGCTTCCTGAGGCACGCCTGGTGCCAGTGGTGTGGGTGGAGGCCTCTGCTCTCTCAGCATAGGGGGAGCTTGGAAAGGCGTTGATGTCGCCACAAGTTTGGGTCCCCTACCAGTCCCATGTTAAGGCAAAAATCTCTGATGACCGCGCATGTGAGCGTGCACACACCTAGAATGAAATCGACATAAGCAAGCAGTTGAAGAATTCCCATAATTCATGCCAATGCAAGATGACAAAGATGTAGGAGTCTTCACCATTTATAAACCTCATATGATTTGAAAGACAAATGTCAAATCAAAATAGACACAAACATTTTAATACATTATGAAAATAAAATCTATGAGACTATGAATAAAAGGAGATTTCCTGGTCAGATTTAGGTTCAGAAAAATAGTAAGGTTTAATAAAACCTAAGACGAACAGAAAAGCTTCAAAAGAGAACAAGCTGTTTACAAACAAATTATCTTACTACGTCTGCAATCCTAACACTGCAGCAGTCTGAATTCACGTACTCCAAGGAAAAAAACCTGTGAATGTTTCTCCAACGATTTTTATGTGAATGGTATCATTCCTAAGTAAGCAACCTGTGGATGTACAATTCTGGTACTTCCTCTCCCCCCCCCCCCCCAGAAAATCAACATTTCTTTAAAGGCTAATGTTCTGTGCTGGTCTGTTCCACAGATAATTTTCCTCCTAATGTTACTATCCCACTAGTGGGAAAGAAGAACAGATGAAGAGAAGAATCGGAAAAAGGAAGGATAAGAAGTAAAAGATGAAGGGTGTGTGTATTTGCATGATTAATTTCTGATATCGCACGCCCAATGAAGAGGACGTAACTATCCACTGAACTATGATCATCCAATATGGTAGCAGAAAAGGATAGAAAGACAAAGAAAACACAAGAAAGAGCAGGTGCAATTACACTAACCCTGGGACATGCTGCCAGCTAGCATGTACCCATAATTCATTTAAACTTCCACTGATTCATGAAATTGGGGCGGCGGGTGGGAGTTAATCTCAGAAAGAAAGAAAAAAAACTTCCAAAGAACCCAGGGATGGAGGGACAAAGATAAAAAAGACAGCAAATTGTAGGAGAAAGAAGAGATAACCAAAAATAAGTTACCCGAAGGTCCGTGACATGCTAATTACAGAATGCAAGATTAACATGTTAACTGATGTATTCACAACATCACTTTACATATAAAGAAGCAATAACTGCTCTGAAAATTGTCTTGCATGTGTTACTTCAAGAAGATAATTATGTAGCTGCTGGTTAGGTCTAAAGAGCTCTTATTTTGGAGGAAAATTTTGGTACCCAGTATCTTCTTCTAGCTCCTACTTGTCATATCCACTATGCTGTAGCTATGAAAATACAGATAAGTTTTACTCCAACACAATGCAAAAAATAATGTCCAGAGTTTAAGATTCTCAGATTTTGAATTCCACTTTAATATAGAAAAGTTAACAGCCATCTCAAAAATAAAGCCAATGACACACATTCCCCCACAATACTACTAAATACAATACTACTATTTTTCAGCTAGAAAATAGCTATTCTAAGATAAATGTTCATGAAGTATTTTCTCTTATGCAACTAATGATTTAGTTAAACATTTTTAGTGAAAGTCTGAAGAATAAGGTATTTCCTCACAACTCACAAATAGAGAAAACCTACAATTTTATAAATAAGTATTTTTTTCACAAAAAAATACAATATCCAAAAATGTACATTAATCCTATTATCGTACAGAATTTAAATGTTACATCTGACAAACCAGTTGACTTCTTTGCATCTATCTACACAAATGAATTACCTACATAGAATTAAATATTTACACTTTGCCTTCCCATGAGATGCAAGGGGCTGCTCCTCAATTCAGCCTAAGCAAAGTCTAGCTATTTAAAAAGTATGGGCATTTCGCGCCATCAGACTACATCAAGAGGTGGTCCCTGCACACTGTGCAGAGGAGGAAAATTCTACTCTTCCCTATGATGGCACCAGCTGCACAGTTCCACAGTCAGAGGCAGAAACACTCTGTACTCTGTTGTTGGAAGGGAGAGGCACAGAGCAGAAAGGGAAGGCTGAAAGGGAACAGTTAATATGACAGAACGCAGTAAAATGCAGATGATTCTATTCTACTCTCAGAAATGCACAGTTCTAGCATTGGAGGAACCTGTCTGAATACCACTTTCATTTGGCACTAGGTTCAGAAGTGAAAGGAGAAGCGCACAAAATTCATAAAATTTGCATTAATTCTCAGTTGATCCTTTTTTTCTTGTACAAACCAGGGTTGTCAAGCAATTAAAACAATTAATCGCAATTAATTGCACTTTTAATAATAGAATACCATTTATTTAAACAGTTTTGGATGTTTTCTACATTTTCAAATATATTGATTTCAGTTACAACACAGAATACAAAAAGTGTTCAGTGCTCACTTTATATTTATTTTTGATTACAAATATTTGCACTGTAAAAAACAAAATAGTATTTTTCAATACACCTAATACAAGTACTGTAGTGCAAACTCTTTATCAAGAAAGTTGAATTTACAAATGTAGATACATGTCCAAAAAATAACAGCATTCAAAAATAAAACAACGTAAAACTTTAGAGCCTACAAGTCCACTCAGTCCTATTTCTTGGTCAGTCAATCGCTCAGACAAGCAAGTTTGATTACAATTTGCAGGGGATAATTCTGCCCACTTCTTATTTACAACGTCACCTGAAAGTGAGAACAGGCATTCACATGGCACAGTTGTAGCCAGCGTTGCAAGGTATTTACATGCCAGATAAGAAGCAGGTAGCAGTATCTCCCGCAAATGTAAACAAACTTGTTTGTCTTAGCGATTGGCTGAACAAGAAGACTGAGTGAACTTGTAGGATCTAAAGTTCTGCGTCATTTTATTTCTGAGTGCAGTTACGTAACAAAAAAAAAAATCTACATTTGTAAGTTGTACTTTCACGATAAAGAGATCACTTGTATGTATTACTTGTACTACAGTACCTGTATGAGCTAAATTGAAAAATACTATTTCTTGTTTATTCTTTTTACAGTGCAAATACTTTTAATCAAAAATAATAATATAAAGTGAGCACTGTACACTTTGTATTCTGTGTTGTAATAAAAATCAATATATTTGAAAATGTAGAAAAACATCCAAAATATTTAATACATTTCAATTAGTATCCTATTGTATTAACAGTTTTTTTAGTTAATCACGTGAGTTAACTGCTATTAATCAACAGCCCTAGTACCAAGGACTCAATAAAAATAATTTAAATTATCACAAAATGCTCATAGCAATTTGCTTTTTTTTGCCAGTGTGCAAAATTAATGGTGGCATAGGGCCAGCAATATAACAAACTATTGAACAAATTTTTAAAAAAATAATTATTTGCCCCAAAGAGTTAGATCACAAAAACTGCTGAGATCATAACAAAAAGATTTATACAAACTGTGATTATGATTAAAAGAATTAACTGACAGTTCTTTCCTTAGATTTCTTAAAAGTTAAACACATACCACATTTTTTTCCAACTCAAATAGCCAAAGAACCCATAATTTCTGGAATATTCAATTAATGTATCTCCTGTAAGTTTTCAAATACTGTGGTCATAGGTACCTTAGACATCACTAAAATAGATAATGTTTTGTAACTGTTATACATGTCATTAAAGGGATATGTGGGTGATTTCTGTGAAATAACACTTTGCTCTTTTTTTCAATTGTCTTCTTTAAAATCTTAAATGAGACATTCAACAATTTGAAGTCTTGTTTCTGTGACAACCTTAGCAATACGTTTGCATTCCCAGAAAAGCTTTAGAACTAAAGTATAAGAACTGTATCTGCTGTGAAGAACCAATATTAACTTAATATATAAATGACCAAAATAGTAAATTACCTAATCTGCTTCCATTCCTAGGCATTGCCATGAAAGAGCCAAGGCTGCCTCCTATAACGCTATGTGGTCTCCGTAAAGGGGGCTTCTTGAAAGATCCTGTGTATTGGTGAAGAAATGAGTGCATACTGTGAGACGTCGGAGGCCTGCCATTCTTCACAATAGGCTCTATAATTCACAAGGCCCAAATGTTCATCCCGATGAACAAGTGAGAGATTCAGGAACATGTCAGAAGAAAAAGAAGAGAAAATTGTTATTATGCAGATCATCTCCACTCACTGGATGTTTTACTTTTTTTGGAGAACACAATATTATTGGAATTCCCTTACTGGAAAACTATTACAAACAAAAAAATTTTTAAACACTCCAGAGCTTGCATGAAGATCCACAACATCTGAAGTTGGGTCAATTCCTAACAACTGTAGGTTTTCCACAAAAACACTCACCACAAAAACCATAAAACCAAAAATCCCAAGGATCAGAAGCAGATTACAGACCAGAAGATACTCATTTAAAGTTTGCATAGATATTTATTTCCTTTAAGCTTACTTAGCAATGGCTTCATCTTCACCATCATTTTATATGAACCTTGCAATTTTCTCGTCTGCATGAGGGGCAAATACACCAGCAAATCTTCAGAGGCTTATCAGCCCCTCTCCTCTTAGTAGACTTGAAATTGAGGATTTACTGTAAGCCTTAGCTGAAAGTCTACCAAACCACTCTCAGACCACAGTAGCAATGCCACAATTAAGTCTATTAATCACTTACATTGTAACATCAGAATAGGTAACAAGAATGTCATACTTATTTTGGTTTTTCAGATAGGGAGATCAGAACCGAACATTCCTTTTACTGTGAATAAATGCTCTGTTCTTGTAAGTATTTTTACCCTTAAATTATTTACACATACTTTCAACCTTAATTTTCTCTAAAAAATACACGAAAAAGAAGAGTACAAAATTATTTCAACAATGTTATATTTGATATTGCAATCAGACTAAAGTCAGGGAGGAGTTACAGTTCCCTCAGCAACTTCAACTCTATTCCCTCCTAAATGTCTTATAATAGTCATTCACAATATCATCATACAACAGATTATAACAGCACCGGACAACTCAATTAATTTACCAAGTTAATGAAGAAATATTGTCAATTTGAACAATTTTTCCCAGGAATACAGAAATGCATTAATCATGGAACAAACATGTATGGATATAATCTTTACTACACAGGGCACACTCCTGCCCTCTAATATAAAATATCTAAGATTTATAAAATTAGCTGCTTCTTCATAACACATTGCACGCAGCAATGCATACTTATATGTTGGAGAGATGAACAGAACCTATGTACTCGAGTGAAGTACACTGTTGGTCTCTTTATAGATTCCATCAATTTTCTTTTTCCCTAACTGGTTCTCTTCTTGCAGTTACATGTATGTTACTAACAGGACCAAATTAGATCAAAGAACTCTAGCACAGCATAATCACTCAGGAATTAGATAACTGTGCTGTCAAATAGGAAACTGAAGCTTGAGTGCAATTTGTAAAATCTTTCTTCCCTGCACCTATGGCAAATATGTCCATCACAAAGGTTTACATGTCTCCTGGGATAGGGCACAATCTGCGATGTTATTCCATTATGCCAGAAGCTGATTCATATGCTGCTTCTGGAGGAAACTAAGAACCTTGTTGTTGGGAAACAGACTCTCTCTCTCTCTGAAGGGATTTAGCCATGGGTATGTATTTTATGGAGAGCAGAGTTTCAAAGGCAAACCAAAATAATATTACAGCAAAAATCCAGCAACTAAATTCAATCAGTGTCTTGGAGGTAAAAACTTTTGGCAATCTGATTATGATAGGTTTAATAGGAGAGAGAAAGAAGCACATGGACATAACTGTTCAAGCATGTGCTTATAAATTAAAAAAAAAAAAAGAAATTAAGAAATAGTTGACTTTCCACAGGAATAGTATACAAGCACAAAATCACTTCCAGTCAGCTGCTTTAGGAAAAAACTGTCCAAATAAATAATTTAGACAGTGAACAGAATGTGAAAAGACAGGCCTGCACTGCTGCAAACCTTTTTAGCAACTTTCATAAATAGATACTTGTCGGAAAAAGAAGCAAATATGCTCTACATGTGTTTGTGACATAATCTGTGTCCTCATCTTCAAGGTTCTACACATCTCTGTCTCAACTAAATCTTTATTCTTGTTTCTAATAAGATGCCACATTAACCCTTTGGATCCACAAGTGATGCCAGCCTCACCAAGCTCAAAATTCCTTCATTCATATCTTTGTACCTTCTCCCATTGTTATTCCTTATACCCAGAATGCCTGGAAGTGGCAATCAATCCATCTTTTCATTCAAGTTTATACTGAAAATCTACTTCTTTTCCAAGTCCTAGAAATGTTGATCCACATGATTATAATGCCAACACTTCCTCAATTTATTTTAAAAACTGATCAAACTTATCTTCACCCTCCAAGTCTCCTGTTAAGTTCTTACTTGATATTTGTCCATCTTTTAGCTAGTAAAATCCTCAGACTGGAACCAGACATCTGAGTATTGTATAATTCTGATCTCAGTGTCACTGCTTAACAAAGAATAAAGCTAACTATGAAAATCCAAATGGTAGCTTAAGAATAGTTTGCTGACTGGGATGATTTGAAGGATTTAGACTGACACTGATGGTTATAAGTTTTATTTATGGTGAGTTTTTAAATGTTAGATACTATTAGTAGATTTGCGAAGTCCTTCGTATTAAGGATATGATACTTTTGTTCAAATTATATTTGTACAAGTGCGTAGAGTTTTAAAAGGTACTTTTAATAGATCTAAATTAATAATTTTTGTGAACAGCTGAAAACCATTTCCTTCTATATGTATTGTCTTATCATAAACTTCATAAAGTGCTGAAGTGCATTTTTTTTTTTGTGGCCCATGCATTGCATAAAGACGACCAGAAAGAGGACTATGCAAAGGAACAAGGATTGTGTTTTTATAGTCATTAATGGGATGAACTTCTACGATGGATGAATAAGGTTATTTCAGAATTTTCGACTGTCCTTTGGATAGATTTACATGATATTATATGTCTGGAACAAATAAAAATAAAAATAAAAGAACAAAAAGGTCCCTGCCAAAAAATTTAAAATCCAAAGACAAAAATAGGTTCAGTACAGATTAACGGCCTAGGAGCAGGTTGGATAAATAAAAAAGTAAATTTTTATCCTGCAGCAATGCATTAACCTAAGTGCTCGTAGCTAGTGAAATTAAGATGGCAAAACTTACCTGAATTCATTAGCATATCTGTGTTGAAGATAAAATAATATAAATAGTGCATTAAAGATTTTTTTTTAATTCTAATAAGTATTCATTTTATTTCTGCCTAAAAGAGAATGTGCAAGTCTACTAGAGAACAAGGGAGCACAGCCGCTCCGTGTCAGAGCCCCAGAGATCCCGTAGAAATGATGAGCTGCATGCCATTCTAGTGGGTGCCCCAGCAACAACCCCCCCCGTTGCTTCCCTCCTCCCCCAACCCTCCTGGGCTACCGTGGCAATGTGCCCCCATTTGTGTGATGAAGTAAGGGTGGAGATAGAAGAGATGACGGAGACCAGGAGCATTCCCATTTTCTACCACACCACACACTGCCACGCCATCACACCCACCGTGGCGAGACGCCTACGCACCCAACGGCCAGCCACGAGCACAACTTCACTAAGGACCTGATGAATAGCAACGAACGCAGCGAGCTAGACAGTCTATATATATAGAGCAGCGTAGAAGAAGTATATGCCCCGTTCTGACCATCACCGGACAGACCTGGAGATCTGGGCTGATCTGGTCAGGCACTGGAGCAGACGCACCCCGTCTACCAGCCAAGCAGTATGACAGATAGACAATAAGGGTGCACATGATTGAAATAACAGGTGAAAAAAAACCGATTTTTTCTGCGCCGTTCTCTTTCACCAGGGGGGAACAGGCGCGTCGTAAGAATTGACGACCATCAGTACGCGACCTGACAAACCCGGGAAAAAAATGATCTTTCTGACAGAAGACTTAGTCATTCACGCTATTGGAGCTCAGCCAAAATGCAAATTGCTTTACCCGCAGACTGCAGAGGACAGTTGGCATAGAGAGCTTAGCAGGTCCAGACAATTTCACGTTAACCCTCCCTCCCACATGAGCATCCAATATTGATGTCTTACCTGGCTTTGGCTTCTCGTTATGCTCTTGTCATGGCCAGGCAATCTGTGGTGTGGCCTCTAGTCTATCATAGCCGGAGACTTATTTTCAAATCGCTTTGTCATTATTGTCTTCTGTAACAGGAGCTTGAGGAAACAGATTGGTCTCCCCATACAGCGATCAGATCCAGTATCTCCGGTACGGTCCATGCTGGAGCTCTTTTTGGATTTGGGACTGCATTGCCACCTGTGCTGATCAGAGTTCCTCGCTGGGCAAACAGGAAATGAAATTCAAAAGTTCACAGGACTTTTCCTGTCTACTTGGCCTGTGCATCCGAGTTCAGACTGCTTTCCAGAGCAGTCACAATGGTGCACTGTGGGATACCGCCCGGAGGCCAATACCGTCTATTTGCAGCCATACTAACCCTAATCCAACATGGCAATACCGATTTCAGTGCTACTCCTCTCGTCGGGGAGGAGTACAAAAACTGATTTAAAGAGCCGTTTATATCGATATAAAGGGTCTCGTTGTGTGGACGGGTGCAGGGTTAAATTGGTTTAAAGCTGCTAAATTTGGTTTAAACACATAGTGTAGACCAGGCCTCTGACTGAATAAAGTTCAAGGTGTGTGGAGGAGAGACGTGATCTCAATGCATTTTTGCTGGTGATGCATAGCAGACTGCGTTAAATCCTTTTTCTTGTTCATCATATTTGTGTTTGATAAATAAGTTTGCTTTATTATATCAAATTGTTTATTAATTCTTGCTATCATGTACCCTGGATGATGCATTTTTGCATTGTTTTAATATACAAGGGTGCTTTTTTATTTTACAATTCCATTTAAAAAAATCTACTTTCCAGAAGTGAAGTGACACTGTACTCATTCTTGGTGCAATATATTATGGCACTAGCACATGGGCTCATCAATCACTAATCTCTGCTCGGATTCATATTACAGTTTACTTTAAAATTCTCTCAATCAAATTCAACTCTCTTGATCTTTAAACTGATGTTATCTTCCAATTGTTCCTTTAACAGTTTGCCACTGAAATTTCAAAACTATCCTCACAAAAAATGAAAAGTGCTTTGCAAACATTCAAGATGACAGCTACGCAGAGAGGTAAAATAAGAGACCTAGCACATTTAGGTCAAACTGTTGGTTTATCTTAGGGTTTGGCTACACTTGCAGGTGTGCAGCGCTGGGAGTTAAAGCTGTCTTCGTACAGCTCTGTAGGGTAAGTGCTGCAGTGTGGCCACACTGACAGCTACCAGCGCTGCAGTGTGGCCACATTTGCAGCATTTGCAGCGGTGTTGGGAGTGGTGCATTATGGGCAGCTATCCCACATAGCACCTCTTCCCATTCTGGCACGGTGGGTTGTGGGAAGGAGGCTGAGGGTGCGGGTCATTCTGCTTCCTGTCCCATCGCCCCATGCTACACTGCTTCACCTTCCAGCAATCCCTGTATTTCCATCCACATTTGGTGCCATCTTGACTCTCTCAGTGGTTTCTGTGCGGTGCGATTTCTGTGGGAAATGGAGCCCAAACTGCTGAGGAATATGCTGACGAGCCTCGCCAGCACATCACGTTTGGCAGTTGAGCTATTCCTTAGGATCCAAAGAGATGAGGAATCTGACGATGACAGGGAGTCGCGTGACGCGTACGACACAAACTTGCTGGTGGCATTCACGGAAATGCTCAGCACCGTGGAATGCCGCTTTTGGGCTCGAGAAACGAGCACTGAGTGGTGGGATCACATCGTCATGGAAGTCTGGGATAACGAGCAGTGCCTGCAGAACTTTCAAATGAGAAAAGCCACTTCATGGGACTGTGTGCTGAGCTTGCCCCCACCCTGCGGTGCAAGGACACGAGATTGAGAGCTGCCCTGCCAGTGGAGAAGCGAGTGGCTATTGCAATCTGGAAGCTGGCAACTCCAGACAGCTACTGATCGGTCGGGAACCAGTTTGGAGTGGGAAAGTCGACCGTTGGAATCGTGTTGATGCAAGTTTGCAGGGCCATTAATCACATCCTGCTAAGAAGAACCGTGACTCTGGGGAACGTGCAGGACATTGTGGATGGCTTTGCACGAAATGGGTTTCCCTAAACTGTGGAGAGGGCGATGATGGATGCATATCCTATTACTGGCACCAACTCAGCCGGCTGCAGCCGACCCGTAGCAGCTGAGTATGTAATTCGAGGGGTAATCATTCTCCAGGTTTTCCAGGCGCTTGTGGATCACCGGGGGCATTTCACTCGACATTAAACACGGCTGGTGGAAGGTGCCACCTGAGGCAACACCATCTTATCAAGAACACCTGACCATTTACAGGAAGCTGGCGAGCCGCGACTTTTTATCCCCAACCAGAACATCAACAGTAGGCGGAGTCGAAATGCCCATCTGTGATCCCTGAGACCGCCGCTATACCGAGTAATATGGGCCAGTGGCTCCAGAAACTGTACCACAGGGAAGGCGGCCGCGCCTTGCAGCACTAGGAAGCAAGGACACACCGTATCAAACTCACAGGCTGAGCCGGATGCCAGAATGAACTGGGCCGTGTGCTTTCTGGACCGATTTAAAGAGGTGCTGGCGATCTTGCAGATATCGGGAAGATAGACTGAGGAAAACGCAGCATGCCCCCAGCGGTTATAACCACGTGCTGTACCCTCCATAATATTTGTGAAGGGAAGCCAGGTGAAAAGATTCAGTCAGGCACCAATGGCCACACATCTGAGGTTCAATCCGCCTGGAAAGGGCTGCAATCTGCACAAGCCAGAGAGCAGGGCTACTAGAGAGGCTACAAGTCACAGAGGCTGCAAGGATTAGGGATCGCTTGAGGCGGAGGGAATTTGAGGCTGAAACCAACATAAACGTTTGGTGCCTGCACGGGAGTGAAGTGCAGTGTTACAATGTTAAGTAGGAATCTGTGTTTCATAAACTTGATTTGCAGTATGCCTGTTTCTTTCCTGGGCTAAGCAGGTAGTCTTAACTTCTGCAATAATAAAGACCGTTTCAGCCAAAGAAATTCATTTATTGAAAACGAAAATAACATTTATGACAGACACACACAACTTTTTGGAAAACCTAAAAGGAGCCAGGGGGGTAGGGTGGGAACTGTGCAGCTCACATGGTATGAATAATGCCTGTCCTGGAGAAGCCCTGTGCAATGACTGCTGCACTTCAGGATGGCTATAACCTGCATCGGTAATACGGGGGTTGAGTGCAAGGGTTAAGAGTTCGTAAGTTCTCAGGGCTGGCGGTGACACGTACAGGTGTGGAGAGGCAGCTGGTGGTGGTAAGAAACCTAGCTGGGGAAGGGGTTTGAAGCTGACATTGGGGCACAAGGAAAAGCTATTTGAGGATGGAGGAGGGGCAGGGCATAGTGCTTGCTCTGCAATGGCCTATACGAGCCGCCTGGATAAGTCTGCTCTGGCGCCAGGAATGCTCCTCAGCCGCTTTGTGCTTTTCATTCCTTTGAGTCTTTGAGCTGTTGATAACACGGGCAGCCAAGAACTCAAGGTTGCTTGTGGAAAGGCAAAAAAGGCAACACTTAACAGAGACGCATTGTTTATATCTCAGACAGTTATTCCCACACAGTGAAGGAGTAACATTCTTCACAATAGCATGCATAATTTCCCATACCAAAGAGAGCGCACATAACCCATAGGAGCCCCGAAATGGTGAGTAAGGGGGACTGATTGCTTCAGGGCTGTATTGTCCTCGGGGTTTCTGTGCATTGGGGAAAGCAAACAGCTGCAGGGGGCACCTACACTGAACACTCTCCCAATATTTTCCATAGGAGTTGATCCTGGAAGATATCTTGCTGCTGCGGGTCACCTGGGAAGAGCGGGAGGGTCTTCTACAGCAATGAAGATTCCACCCTGGCCCCTGTGCAGCTTGCCTATGTGCGAATAAACTTGCGCAAAATTGCCCAATGGTCCCCCCATACCCCTCGCTATTCCACATCTAGGCATGCATGCAGAACCCTCCCTCCTTTCCCGAAAAATTTCCATCCTGAAAATAAAAGCTGCTTACCGGGAACCCACTCCTCTGTTTGTCTTCCACCAAGTACCGGCTGCTGCGACTGGCTACCTTCCTCCTGGCTTGAGAAGAGCTCCTGGTTGCATGCCTCCAGGGACTCCGGGGTGTCTCCCCCCACCCAGTACCCTCACTCTTGGTTCCCCCCCCCACTCCCTCCTCCCCCGCTCTGAAGGGTCCATCGTGGTCCTCGGATTGGCAGTGAGGTCACCCCAAGTATCGTGTCCAGCTCGTTGTAAAAACGGCAGGTTGTGGGAGCAGTGCCGGACCAGCAGTTTCCCTGCGGGCTTTGCAATAGGCACTCCGCAGCTCTTCAGTTTTAACCCTGCACTGCAGCGCGTCCCAGTCATGGCCCCTTTCCAGCATGGCCCTTGATACCTGCCCAAAGGTATCGTAATTCCTACGGCTGGAGCGCAGCTGGACTGCACAGCTTCCTCCCTTCATACACTGATGAGGTCAGCAACTCGCCATTGCTCCATGCTGGGGCTCGTTTGGCGCGTGGAGGCATGGTCACCTGGAAAGATTCACTGATTGCACTCCACATGGCTGAGCAAACAGGAAGGGGATTTTTAAAATTCTCGGGGCATTTAAAGGGCGGGTCACCTGACGCCAGGGCAGTAGAGTTCGAACTGATGAGCAGAGCGGCTGAACAGGCATTCGGGGATACCTCCGAATACCTCTGGAGGCCAATAACAGCGCTTTTGGTGGCCACACTGGCGGAGTAGCACTGCATCACCAGCACGATAGTCATTATGCCCCAGGCTGAGGTGGAGTACAGCCAGCGCTGTAGCCAGGGAGATACAGCGCTGTATGTACCTTGCAAGCGTGGACGATGAGTGAGTTGCAGCGCTGTAAAGCTACTAGCAGTGCTGCAACTCTCCATTGTAGCCAAGGCCTTAGACACATTCTAAACAGTACCATGCTGGGAAGCTTACAGTAGAAACAAAAACACTTCCATAATGAGGGATGATCATTACTCCCACTAGCTTTTTGTTACTTTTTATGGCTCCAATTCAGCAAAGTACTTACACATGATTACACTGATTAGTCCCAATTATATTAATGGGATTACTCTTGTGATGGGACCTATCAATGATTTCAATTTGTATAAACTCTCCCAAAATTTAACAATTCACTTTGGGGCATTATCCCAAGAGGACACAATGGGTCTCTCCCTAGTTGCAGCTGGCCAGTTTTCATTATTTTCTCTGTTACTTTGGTTACTTCATCAAATCCCCTTTATTCTTCTCCTGTTCAAATTAATAATTCCGGGGCGGGGCGGGGGGAGGGCGAAGATGTAGAGAGTTCCTAGCAGCTGCAGTTCCCCGCACGCCCTGAGGAAACAGGAGGAAACTCCACACAAGCCTGGGACCCAGCAGCAGGATCTCGGAGCGGTAGCGGGATAGATGTCTGGGCCGGGGTGGCTCTGGGGAGGAGAATTTGCCAAATTTTGCAGAACTGTTTAATATTGAAAAGAACTACGGTAAGTTGTACAGTATCTGGTGCTTTTTGCATATGACAAGGAATTTCAGAGAGTTAAAAGAAAAGTGGCCATTACACCTAAATACATTACCTAGGATAATATTTACATATTTTTTCTCTTTTTAATGAATCTAAACATATTTGCTTTTTTAACTGCTGATATACATGGCACAGACTTAACTGATTTATCCACTAAGTATTTCTCCTCAAAGAGTGTTTCAAGTTTAGAACCCAAAGGTGTATATCAGAAGCATAGGATTCCATCACCTTGAACCTTAACTTGGATATAAATATAGTTGCCATCCCATCTTACTTGGATTATCTTGTTGAGGTTCTCACACTCCTGCATTCTCACTAATGTCAACTATTATTATTATTATGAAACAGAATCTGTACAATTTACATACCACTGAATATTTACAGCTAATGAACACACTGGTGGTTCTCAACCTTCTTCTTTCTGAGGCCCCTCCAATATTCTATAAAAATCCCATGGCCCAGTTGTGCCACTGTCATAAACAGATGGTTAACGGTTAATGTCTCTTTTACCTGTAAAGGGTTAAGAAGCTCAGTGAACCTGGCTGACACCGGACCAGAGGACCAATGGGGGGGACAAGATACTTTCAAATCTTGGTGGAGGGAAGTCTTTGTTTGTGCTGTTT